>NC_041731.1:24677738-24750269 GCF_004115215.2 Ornithorhynchus anatinus | reverse complement strand
TCTGCTCCCGGCGCGATCTTTGCTCCCGGCCCCATCTTTTCTCCGGGCTAAACCTCTGCTCCCGGTTAAACCTCTGCCCCCGGCCCGCCCTTTGCTCCCGGCCTGATCCTTTCTTCCGGCCTGATGTCTTCTCCCGGCTAAACCTCTGCCCCCGGCCCGCCCTTTGCTTCCGACCGGATCTTTTCTCCCAGACAAACCTCTGCTCCCGGCCTGACTTGTGTTCCCGACCTGACCTTTTTCTTCTGGATTAACCTTTTCTGTGCGTCTGACCTTTGCTCCCGCCCTGACCTTTTCTCCCGGCCCCACCTTATCTCCCGGCCAAACTTCTGCTCCCGGTCTGATCTTTTCTCCCGGCTAAACCTCTGCTCCCGGTTGAACCTCTGCCCCTGGCCCACCCTTTGCTCCCGGCCTGATCTCTTCTCCCGGCTAAATTTCTGCTCCGGGTTAAACCTCTGCCCCCGGCCCGCCCTTTGCTTTCGACCTGATGTTTTCTCCCGGCTAAACCTCTGCCCCCGCCCCGCCCTTTGCTCCCGGCCTGATCTTTTCTCCCGGTGAAACCTCTGCCCCCGGCCCGCCCTTTGCTCCCGGCTAAACCTCTGCTCCCGGTTAAACCTCTGCCCCCGGCGCGATCTTTGCTTCCGAACGGATCTTTTCTCCTGGCTAAACCTCTGCCCCCGGCCCGCCCTTTGCTCCCGGCATGATCTTTTCTCCCAGCCCCATCTTTTCTCCCGGCTAAACCTCTGCTCCCGGCCCGCCCTTTGCTCCCGGCCCCATCTTTTCTCCCGGCTAAACCTCTGCTCCCGCTTAAACCTCTGCGCCCGGCCCGAACTTTCTCCCGGCCAAACCTCTGCTCCCGGTTAAACCTCTGCCCCCGGACCGCCCTTTGCTCCCGGCCTGATCTTTTCTCCCGACTAAACCTCTGCCCCCAGCCCGCCCTTTGCTCCCAGCCTGATCTTTTCTCCCAGCCCCATATTTTCTCCTGGCCAAACCTCTGCCCCCGGCCCGCCCTTTGCTCCCGGCCTGAGGTTTTCTCCCGGCCTGACCTCTGCCCCCGGCCCGCCCTTTCCTCCCGGCCTGATCTTTTCTCCCAGCCCCATATTTTCTCCTGGCCAAACCTCTGCCCCCGGCCCGCCCTTTGCTCCCGGCCTGAGGTTTTCTCCCGGCCTGACCTCTGCCCCCGGCCCGCCCTTTGCTCCCGGCCCCATCTTTTCTCCCTGCCTGATGTTTTCTCCCGGCCTGAACTCTGCCCCCGGTCCGCCCTTTGCTTCCGACCGGATCTTTTCTCCCGGCTAAACCTGTGCCCCGGGCCCGCCCTTTGCTCCCGGCCTGATCTTTTCTCCCAGCTAAACCTCTGCCCCCGGCCCGCCCTTTGCTTCCGGCCTGATGTTTTCTCCCGGCTAAATATCTGGTCCCAGTTAAACCTTTGGCCGCGGCCCGCCATTTGCTCCCGGCCCCATCTTTTCTCCCGGCTAAACCTCTGCTCCCGCTTAAACCTCTGCCCCCGGCCCGATCTTTTCTCCCGGCCAAACCTCTGCTCCCGGTTAAACCTCTGCTCCCGGCCCGCCCTTTGCTCCCGGCCTGATCTTTTCTCCCGGCTAAACCTCTGCTCCCGGCCCATCCTCTGCTCCCGGTTAAACCTCTGCTCCCGGCCCGCCCTTTGCTCCCGGCCTGATCTTTTCTCCTGGCTAAACCACTGCTCCCGGTTAAACCTCTGCCCCCGGCCCGCCCTTTGCCCCCGGCCTGATCTTTTCTCCCGGCTAAACCTCTGCTCCCGGCCAAACCTCCGCCCCCGGCCCGCCCTTTGCTCCTGGCCTGACCTTTTCTCCCGGCCTGACCTCTTCCCCCGGCCCGCCCTTTGTTCCCGGCCTGATGTTTTCTTCCGGGTAAACCTCTGCTCCCGGTGAAACCTCTGCCCCCGGCCCGCCCTTTCCTCCCGGGCTGACCTTTTCTCCCAGCCCCATATTTTCTCCTGGCCAAACCTCTGCCCCCGGCCGGCCCTTTGCTCCCGGCCTGACCTTTTCTCCCGGCTAAACCTCTGCTCCCGGTTAAACCTGTGCTCCCGGCCCGCCCTTTGCTCCCGGCCTGATCTTTTCTCCCGGCTAAACCTCTGCTCCCAGTTAAACCTCTGTCCCGGCCCGCCCTTTGCTCCCGGCCTGTTCTTTTCTCCCGGCTAAACCTCTGCTCCCGGTTAACCCTCTGCCCCTGGCCCGCCGTTTGCTCCAGGCCTGATCTTTTCTCCCGGCTAAACCTCTGCTCCCGGTTAA
Organism: Ornithorhynchus anatinus; assembly: GCF_004115215.2. Taxonomy (NCBI): domain Eukaryota; kingdom Metazoa; phylum Chordata; class Mammalia; order Monotremata; family Ornithorhynchidae; genus Ornithorhynchus; species Ornithorhynchus anatinus. The sequence goes on along the minus strand of NC_041731.1, from coordinate 24,748,005 downwards.
ACCTCTGCTCCCGGCCCGCCCTTTGCTCCCGGCCTGATCTTTTCTTCCGGCTAAACCTCTGGCTGAGGCCTTAGCTGTGCTCCAGACCTGACCTTTTTCTTCTGGACTAACCTTTTCTGCGGGCCTGACCTTTGCTCCCGGCCCCACCTTTTCTGCGGGTCTCCCTTTGCTCCCGGCCTGATCTTTTCTCCCGGCTAAACCTCTGCTCCCGGTTAAACCTCTGCCGCCGGCCCGCCCTTTGCTCCCGGCCTGATCTTTTTTCCCGGCTAAACCTCAGATCCCGGTAAAACCTCTGCCCCCGGCCCGCCCTTTGCTCCCGGCCTTATCTTTCCTCCCGGCTAAACCTCTGCCCCCGGCCCACCCTTTGCTCCCGGCCTTATCTTTTCTCCCGGCTAAACCTCTGCTCCCGGTTAAACCTCTCCCCCGGCCCGCCCTTTGCTCCCGGGTTGATCTTTCCTCACGGCTAAACCTCTGCTCCCGGTTAAACCTCTGCCCCCGGCCCGCCATTGGCTCCCAGCCCCATCTTTTCTCCTGGCTAAATCTCTGGTCCTGGCCTGACCTGTGCTTCCGACCTGATCTTTTTCTTCCGGATTAACCTTTTCTGCGGGCCTGACATTTGCTCCCGGCCCCACCTTTTCTGCGGGTGTCCCTTTGCTCCCGGCCTGATCTTTTTTCCCGGCTAAACCTCTGCTCCCGTTTAAACCTCTGCCGCCGGCCCGCCCTTTGCTCCCGGCCTGCTCTTTTCTCCCGGCTAAACCTCTTCTCCCGGCCCAACATCTGCTCCCGGTTAAACCTCTGCCCCCGGCCCGCCCTTTGCTCCCAGCCTGATTTTTTCTCCTGGCTAAACCTCTGCTCCCGGTTAAACCTCTTCCCCCGGCCCGCCCTTTGCTACCGGCCTGATCTGTTCTCCCGGCTAAACCTCTGCTCTCAGTTAAAGCTCTGCTCCCGGCCCGCCCTTTGCTTCCGGCCTGATCTTTTCTCCCGGCTAAAACTCTGCTCCCGTTTAAACCTCTGCCCCCGGCCCGCCCTTTGCTCCCGGCCTGATCTTTTCTCCCGGCTAAACCTCTGGCCCGGGTTAAACCTCTGCCCCCGCCCCGCCCTTTGCTCCCGGCCTGATCTTTTCTCCCGGCTAAACCACTGCTCCCGATTAAACCTCTGCCCAAGGCCCGCCCTTTGCTCCCGGCCTGATCTTTTCTCCCGGCTAAACCCCTGCTCCCGGTTAAACCTCTGCCCCCGGCCCGCCCTTTGCACCCGGCCTGATATTTTCTCCCGGCTAAACCTCTGCTCCCGGTTAAACCTCTGCTCCCGGCCCGCCCTTTGCTCCCGGCCTGATCTTTTCTCCCGGCTTAACCTCTGCTCCCGGCCCAACCTGTGCTCCCGGTTAAACCTCTGCCCCCGGCCCGCCCTTTGCTCCCGGCCTGATCTTTTCTACCGGCTAAACCTCTGCTCCCGGTTAAACCTCTGCCCCCGGCCCGCCCTTTGCTCCCGGCCTGATCTTTTCTCCCGGCTAAACCTCTGCTCCCGGTTAAACCTGTGCTCCCGGCCTGCCCTTTGCTGCCGGCCTGATATTTTCTTCCGGCTAAACCTCTGCTCCCAGTTAAACCTCTGTCCCGGCCCGCCCTTTGCTCCCGGCCTGTTCTTTTCTCCCGGCTAAAACTCTGCTCCCGTTTAAACCTCTGCCCCCGCCCCGCCCTTTTCTCCCGGCCTGATCTTTTCTCCTGCCTAAACCACTGCTCCCGGTTAAACCTCTGCCCAAGGCCCGCCCTTTGCTCCCGGCCTTATCTTTTCTCCCGGTCAAACCTCTGCTCCCGGCCCGCCCTTTGCTCCCGGCCTGATCTGTTCTCCCGGCTAAACCTCTGCTCTCGGTTAAACCTCTGCTCCCGGCCCGCCCTTTGCTCCCGGCCTGATCTTTTCTCCCGGCTAAAACTCTGCTCCCATTTAAACCTCTGCCCCCGGCCCGCCCTTTGCTCCCGGCCTGATATTTTCTCCCGGCTAAACCTCCGCTCCGGGTTAAACCTCTGCCCCCGCCCCGCCCTTTGCTCCCGGCCTGATCTTTTCTCCTGGCTAAACCACTGCTCCCGGTTAAACCTCTGCCCAAGGCCCGCCCTTTGCTCCCGGCCTGATCTTTCCTCCCGGCTAAACCTCTGCTCCCAGTTAAACCTCTGCCCCCGGCCCGCCATTGGCTCCCAGCCCCATCTTTTCTCCTGGCTAAATCTCTGGTCCTGGCCTGCCTGTGCTTCCGACCTGATCTTTTTCTTCCGGATTAACCTTTTCTGCGGGCCTGGGCTTTGCTCCCGGCCCCACCTTTTTTGCGGGTCTCCCTTTGCTCCCGGCCTGATCTTTTTTCCCAGCTAAACCTCTGCTCCCGGTTAAACCTCTGCCGCCAGCCCGCCCTTTGCTCCCGGCCTCATCTTTTCTCCCGGCTAAACCTCTGCTCCAGGCCCAACCTCTGCTCAAGGTTAAACCTCTGCTCCCGGCCCGCCCTTTGCTCCCGGCCTGATTTTTTCTCCCGGCTAAACCTCTGCTCCCGGTTAAACCTCTGCCCCCGGCCCGCCCTTTGCTCCCGGCCTGATCTTCTCTCCCGGCTAAACCTCTGCTCCCGGTTAAACGTCTGCCCCCGTGCCCACCCTTTGCTCCCGGCCTGATCTTTTCTCCCGGCTAAACATCTGCTCCCGGTTAAACCTCTGCCCCGGGCCCGTCCTTTGCTCCCGGCCTGATCTTTTCTCCCGCCTAAACCTCTGCTCCCGGTTAAACCTCTGCCGCCAGCCCGCCCTTTGCTCCCGGCCTGATCTTTTTTCCCGGCTAAACCTCTGCTCCCGGTTAAACCTCTGTCCCGGCCCGCCCTTTGCTCCCGGCCTGTTCTTTTCTCCCGGCTAAAACTCTGCTCCCGGTTAAATCTCTGCTCCCGGCCTGATCTTTTTTCCCGGCTAAACCTCTGCTCCCGGTTAAACCTCTGCCCCCGGCCCGCCCTTTGCTCCCGGCCTGATCTTTTCTCCCGGCTAAACCTCTGCTCCCGACACGCCCTTTGCTCCCGGCCTGATATTTTCTCCCGGCTAAACCTCTGGTCCGGGTTAAACCTTTGCCCCCGCCTCGCCCTTTTCTCCCGGCCTGATATTTTCTCCCGCCTAAACCACTGCTCCCGGTGAAACCTCTGCCCAAGGCCCGCCCTTTGCTCCCGGCCTGATCTTTTCTCCCGGCTAAACCTCTGCTCCCGGCCCGCCCTTTGCTCCGGGCCTGATGTCTACTACCGGCTAAACCTGTGCTCCCGGTTAAACCTCTGCCCCCGGCCCGCCCTTTGCTCCCGGCCTGATCTTTTCTCCCGGCTAAATCTCTGCTCCCGGCCTGACCTGTGCTCCAGACCTGACATTTTTCTTCTGTATTAAACTTTTCTGCGGGCCTGACCTTTGCTCCCGGCCCCACCTTTTCTGCGGGTCTCCCTTTGCTCCCGGCCTGATCTTTTTTCCCGGCTAAACCAATGCTCCCGGTCAAACCTCTGCCGCCGGCCTGCCCTTTGCTCCCTGCCTGATCTTTTCTCCCGGCTAAACCTCTGCTCCCAGTTAAACCTCTTCCCCCGGCACTCCCTTTGCTCCCGGCCTGATCATTTCTCCCGGCTAAACCTCTACTCCTGGTTAAACCTCTGCCCCCGGCCTGCCCTTTGCTCCCGGCCTGATCATTTCTCCCGGCTAAACCTCGGCTCCTGGTTAAACCTTTGCCCCCGGCACTCCCTTTGCTCCCGGACTGATCTTTTCTCCTGGCTAAACCTCTGCTCCCGGCCCGCCCTTTGCTCCCCGTCTGATCTTTTCTCCCGGCTAAACCTCTGCTCCCGCCCCGCCCTTTGCGCCCGGCCTGATCTTTTCTCCCGGTGAAACCTTTGCCCCCGGCCTGCCCTTTGCTTCCGACCGGATATTTTCTCCTGGCTAAACCTCTGCCCCCGCTCCGGCCTTTGCTCCCGGCCTGATCTTTTCTCCCGGCTAAACCTCTGCTCCCGGTTAAACCTCTGCCCCCGGACTGCCCTTTGCTCCCGGCCTGATCTTTTCTTCTGGCCTGATGTTTTCTCCCGGCTAAATCTCTGGCCCCGGCCCGCCCTTTGCTCCCGGCCTGGTTTTTTCTCCCGGCCAAACCTCTGCAAGCGGCCAGACCTTTTCCTCCGCCCGACCTTTTTCTTCCGGCCTGACCTTTTGGGCGGGTCTGGCCTCTGCTCCCGGCGCGACCTTTGCTCCCAGCCTGATCTCTTCTCCCGGCTAAATCTCTGCTCCCGGTTAAACCTCTGCCCCCGGCCCGCCCTTTGCTTCCGACGTGATGTTTTCTCCTGGCTAAACCTCTGCTCCCGGTTAAACCTCTGACCCGGCCCGCCCTTTGCTCCCGGCCTGATCTCTTCTCCGGGCTAAACCTCTGCTCCCAGTTAAACCTCTGCCCCCGGCCCGCCATTTTCTCCCAGTTCCATCTTTTCTCCTGGCTAAACCTCTGATCCTGGCCTGACCTGTGCTTCCGACCTGATCTTTTTCTTCCGGATTAACCTTTTCTGCGGGCCTGACCTTTTCTCCCGGCCCCACCTTTTCTGCGGGTCTCCCTTTGCTCCCGGCCTGATCTTTTTTCCCGGCTAAACGTCTGCTCCCGGTTAAACCTCTGCCGCCGGCCCGCCCTTTGCTCCCGGCCTGATTTTTTCTCCCGGCTAAACCTCTGCTCCCGGTTAAACCTCTGCCCCCGGGCCGCCCTTTGCTCCCGGCCTGATCTTCTCTCCCGGCTAAACCTCTGCTCCCGGTTAAACGTCTGCCCCCGGCACGCCCTTTGCTCCCGGCCTGATCTGTTCTCCCGGCTAAACCTCTGCTCTCGGTTAAACCTCTGCTCCCGGCCCGCCCTTTGCTCCCGGCCTGATCTTTTCTCCCGGCTAAAACTCTGCTCCCGTTTAAACCTCTGCCCCCGGCCCGCACTTTGCTCCCGGCCTGATATTTTCTCCCGGCTAAACCTCCGCTCCGGGTTAAACCTCTGCCCCCGCCCCGCCCTTTGCTCCCGGCCTGATCTTTTCTCCCGGCTAAACCACTGGTCCCGGTTAAACCTCTGCCCAAGGCCCGCCCTTTGCTCCCGGCCTGATCTTTCCTCCCGGCTAAACCTCTGCTCCCGGTTAAACCTCTGCCCCCGGCCCGCCCTTTGCTCCCGGCTTGATCTTTCCTCCGGGCTAAACTTCTGCTCCCAGTTAAACCTCTGCTCCCGCCCCGCCCTTTGCTCCCGGCCTGATCTTTTCTCCCGGTGAAACCTTTGCCCCCGGCCTGCCCTTTGCTTCCGACCGGATATTTTCTCCTGGCTAAACCTCTGCCCCCGCTCCGCCCTTTGCTCCCGGCCTGATCTTTTCTCCCGGCTAAACCTCTGCTCCCGGTTAAACCTCTGCCCCCGGACTGCCCTTTGCTCCCGGCCTGATCTTTTCTTCTGGCCTGATGTTTTCTCCCGGCTAAATCTCTGGCCCCGGCCCGCCCTTTGCTCCCGGCCTGGTTTTTTCTCCCGGCCAAACCTCTGCTCGCGGCCAGACCTTTTCCTCCGCCCGACCTTTTTCTTCCGGCCGGACCTTTTGGGCGGGTCTGGCCTCTGCTCCCGGCGCGACCTTTGCTCCCGGCCTGATCTCTTCTCCCGGCTAAATCTCTGCTCCCGGTTAAACCTCTGCCCCCGGCCCGCCCTTTGCTTCCGACGTGATGTTTTCTCCTGGCTAAACCTCTGCTCCCGGTTAAACCTCTGCCCCCGGCCCGCCCTTTGCTCCCGGCCTGATCTCTTCTCCGGGCTAAACCTCTGCTCCCAGGTAAACCTCTGCCCCCGGCCCGCCATTTGCTCCCAGTTCCATCATTTCTCCTGGCTAAACCTCTGATCCTGGCCTGACCTGTGCTTCCGACCTGATCTTTTTCTTCCGGATTAACCTTTTCTGCGGGCCTGACCTTTTCTCCCGGCCCCACCTTTTCTGCGGGTCTCCCTTTGCTCCCGGCCTGATCTTTTTTCCCGGCTAAACGTCTCCTCCCGGTTAAACCTCTGCCGCCGGCCCGCCCTTTGCTCCCGGCCTGATTTTTTCTCCCGGCTAAACCTCTGCTCCCGGTTAAACCTCTGCCCCCGGGCCGCCCTTTGCTCCCGGCCTGATCTTCTCTCCCGGCTAAACCTCTGCTCCCGGTTAAACGTCTGCCCCCGGCACGCCCTTTGCTCCCGGCCTGATCTGTTCTCCCGGCTAAACCTCTGCTCTCGGTTAAACCTCTGCCCCCGCCCCGCCCTTTGCTCCCGGCCTTATCTTTTCTCCCGGCTAAACCTCTGCTCCCGGTTAAACCTCTGCCCCCGGCCCGCCCTTTGCTCCCGGCTTGATCTTTCCTCCCGGCTAAACCTCTGCTCCCAGTTAAACCTCTGCCCCCGGCCCGCCCTTTGCTCCCGGCTTGATCTTTCCTCCCGGCTAAACCTCTGCTCCCAGTTAAACCTCTGCCTCCGGCCCGCCATTTGCTCCCAGCCCCATCTTTTCTACCGGCTAAACCTCTGCTTCTGGCCTGACCTGTGCTTCCGACCTGATCTTTTTCTTCCGGATTAAACTTTTCTGCGGGCCTGAGCTTTGCTCCCGGCCCCACCTTTTTTGCGGGTCTCCCTTTGCTCCCGGCCTGATCTTTTTTCCCAGCTAAACCTCTGCTCCAGGTTAAACGTCTGCCCCCGGGCCCACCCTTTGCTCCCGGCCTGATCTTTTCTCCCGGCTAAACCTCTGCTCCAGGTTAAACCTCTGCCCCCGGCCCGCCCTTTGCTCCCGGCCTGATCATTTCTCCCGGCTAAACCTCTGCTCCCGGTGAAACCTCTGCCCCCGGCCCGCCCTTTGCTCCCGGCCTGATCTTTTCTCCCGGCTAAACCTCTGCTCCCGGCCTGACATGTGCTTCAGACCTGACATTTTTCTTCTGTATTAACCTTTTCTGCGGGCCTGACCTTTGCTCCCGGCCCCACCTTTTCTGCGGGTCTCCCTTTGCTCCCGGCCTGATCTTTTTTCCCGGCTAAACCAATGCTCCCGGTTAAACCTCTGCCGCCGGCCTGCCCTTTGCTCCCGGCCTGATCTTTTCTCCTGGCTAAACCTCTACCCCCGGCCTGCCCTTTGCTCCCGGCCTGATCTTTTCTCCCGGCTAAACCTCTGCTCCCAGTTAAACCTCTTCCCCCGGCACTCCCTTTGATCCCGGCCTGATCATTTCTCCCGGCTAAACCTCTGCTCCCGGTAAAACCTCTGCCCCCGGCCCGCCCTTTGCTCCCGGCCTGATCATTTCTCCCGGCTAAACCTCGGCTCCTGGTTAAACCTTTGCCCCCGGCACTCCCTTTGCTCCCGGCCTGATCTTTTCTCCTGGCTAAACCTCTGCTCCCTGCCCGCCCTTTGCTCCCGGCCTGGTCTTTTTTCCCTGCTAAACCTCTGCCCGCGGCCAGACCTGTGCTCCAGACCTGATCTTTTTTTTGTGGATTAACCTTTTCTGCGGGCCTGACCTTTGCTCCCGGCCCCACCTTTTCTTCGGGTCTCCCTTTGCTCCCGGCCTGATCTTTTCTCCCGGCTAAACCTCTGCTCCCGGTTAAACCTCTGCCAACGGTCCGCCCTTTGCTCCCGGCCTGATCTTTTCTCCCGGCTAAACCTCTGCTCCCGGTTAAACCTCTGCCCCCAGCCCGCCCTTTGCTCCCGGCCTGATCATTTCTCCCGGCTAAACCTCTGCTCCCGGTGAAACCTCTGCCCCCTGCCCGCCCTTTGCTCCCGGCCTGATCTTTTCTCCTGGCTAAACCTCTGCCCCCGGCCCACCCTTTGCTCACGGACTGATGTTTTCTCCCGGCTAAACCTCTGCTCCCGGTTTACCCTCTGCTCCCGGCCCGCCCTTTCCTCCCGGCCTGATCTTTTCTCCCGGCTAAACCTCTGCTCCCGCCCTGACCTGTGCTCCAGACCTGACATTTTTCTTCTGTATTAACCTTTTCTGCGGGCCTGACCTTTGCTCCCGGCACCACCTTTTCTGCGGGTCTCCCTTTGCTCCCGGCCTGATCTTTTTTCCCGGCTAAACCAATGCTCCCGGTTAAACCTCTGCTCCCGGCCCGCCCTTTGCTCCCTGCCTGATCTTTTCTCCCGGCTAAACCTCTGCTCCCGGTTAAACCTCTGCCTCCGGCCCGCCCTTTGCTCCCGGCCTGATCTTTTCTCCCGGCTAAACCTCTGCTCCCCGTTAAACCTCTGCCGCCGTCCCGCCCTTTGCTCCTGGCCTGATCTTTTCTCCTGGCTAAACCTCTGCTCCGCGTTAAACCTCGGCCCCCGCCCCGCCCTTTGCTCCCGGCCTGATCTTTTCTCCCGGCAAAACCACTGCTCCCGGTTAAACCTCTGCCCCCGGCCCGCCCTTTTCTCCCGGCCTGATCTCTTCTCCCGGCTAAACCTCTGTTCCCGGTTTAACCTCTGCCCCCGGCCCTCCCTTTGCTCCCGGCCTGATGTTTTCTCCCGGCTAAACCTCTGCCCCCGGCCCGCCCTTTGCTTCCGACCGGATCTTTTCTCCCGGACAAAACTCTGCTCCCGGCCTGACTTGTGCTCCCGACCTGACCTTTTTCTTCTGGATTAACCTTTTCTGCGCGTCTGACCTTTGCTCCCTCCCTTACCTTTTCTCCCGCCCTGACCTTTTCTCCCGGCCCCACCTTTTCTCCCGGCCAAACCTCTGCTCCCGGCCTGATCTTTTCTCCTGGCTAAACCAATGCTCCCGGTTAAACCTCTGCCTTCGGCCTGCCCTTTGCTCCCTGCCTGATCTTTTCTCCCGGCTAAACCTCTGCTCCCGGTTAAACCTCTGCTCCTGCCCGCCCTTTGCTCCCGGCCTGATCTCTTCTCCCGGCTAAACATCTGCTCCCGGTTAAACGTCTGCCCCCGGCCCGCCATTTCCTCCCAGCCCCATTTTTCTCCCGGCTAAACCTCTGCTCCCAGCCTGACCTGTGCTCCCGACCTGACCTTTTCTTCCGGCCTAAACTTTTCTGCGGGTCTGACTTTTCTTCCGCCCTAACCTTTTCTGCGGGTCTAACCTCTGCTCCTGGCCTGACCTGTGCTCCCGACCTTACCTTTTTCTTCCGGATTAACCTTTTCAGTGGGCCTGACATTTGCTCCCGGCCCGCCCTTTGCTCCCGGCCTGGTCTTTTCTCCCGGTTAAACCTCTGCCCCCGGCCCACCCTTTTCTCCCGGCCTGATCCTTTCTTCCGGCCTGATGTTTTCTCCCGCCTAAATCTCTGCCCCCGGCCCGCCCTTTGCTCCCGGCCTGGTCTTTTCTCCCGGCCAAACCTCTGCTCCCGGACAAACCTCTGCCCCCGGCCCGCCCTTTGCTTCCAACCGGATCTTTTCTCCCAGACAAACCTCTGCTCCCGGCCAGACTTGTGCTCCCGACCTGACCTTTTTCTTCTGGATTAACCTTTTCTGCGCGTCTGATCTTTGCTCCCGCCCTGACCTTTTCTCCCGGCCCCACCTTTTCTCCAGGCCAAACCTCTGCTCCCGGCCTGATCTTTTCTCCCGGCTAAACCTCTGCTCCCGGTTGAACCTCTGCCCCTGGCCCGCCCTTTGCTCCCGGCCTGATCTCTTCTCCCGGCTAAATCTCTACTCCTGGTTAAACCTCTGCCCCCGGCCCGCCCTTTGCTCCCAGTCTGATCTTTTCTCCCGGCTAAACCTCTGCTCCCGCCCCACCCTTTGCGCCCGGCCTGATTTTTTCTCCCGGTGAAACCTTTGCCCCCGGCCTGCCCTTTGCTTCCGACCGGATATTTTCTCCTGGCTAAACCTCTGCCCCCGCTCCGGCCTTTGCTCCCGGCCTGATCTTTTCTCCCGGCTAAACCTCTGCTCCCGGTTAAACCTCTGCCCCCGGACTGCCCTTTGCTCCCGGCCTGATCTTTTCTTCTGGCCTGATGTTTTCTCCCGGCTAAATCTCTGGCCCCGGCCCGCCCTTTGCTCCCGGCCTGGTTTTTTCTCCCGGCCAAACCTCTGCTCGCGGCCAGACCTTTTCCTCCGCCCGACCTTTTTCTTCCGGCCTGACCTTTTGGGCGGGTCTGGCCTCTGCTCCCGGCGCGACCTTTGCTCCCAGCCTGATCTCTTCTCCCGGCTAAATCTCTGCTCCCGGTTAAACCTCTGCCCCCGGCCCGCCCTTTGCTTCCGACGTGATGTTTTCTCCTGGCGAAACCTCTGCTCCCGGTTAAACCTCTGCCCCCGGCCCGCCCTTTGCTCCCAGCCCCATCTTTCTCCCGTCTAATCCTCTGCTCCCATTTAAACCTCTGCCCCCGGCCCACCCTTTGCTCCCGGCCTGATCTTTTCTCCCGGTGAAATCTCTGCCCCCGCCCCGCCATTTGCTCCCGGCCTGATCTTTTCTTCCGGCCTGATGTTTTCTCCCGGCTAAATCTCTGCCCCTGGCCCACCCTCTGCTCCCGGCCTGATGTTTTCTCCCGGCTAAACCTCTGCCCGCGGCCTGACTTGTGCTCCAGACCTGACCTTTTTATTCTGGATTAACCTTTCCTGCGGGCCTGACCTTGGCTCTCGGCCCCACCTTTTCTGCGGGTCTCCCTTTGCTCCCGGCCTGATCTTTTCTCCCGGCTAAACCTCTGCCCCCGGCCCACCCTTTGCTTCCGGCCTGATCTTTTCTCCGGCTATATCTCTGCTCCCGGTTGAACCTCTGCCCCTGGCCCGCCCTTTGCTCCCGGCCTGATCTTTTCTCCCGGCTAAACCTCTGCTCCCAGTGAAACCTCTGCCCCCGGCCCGCCCTTTGCTCCTGGCCTGATCATTTCTCCCGGCTAAACCTCTGCTCCCGGCCTGACATGTGCTCCAGACCTGACATTTTTCTTCTGTATTAACCTTTTCTGCGGGCCTGACCTTTGCTCCCGGCCCCACCTTTTCTGCGGGTCTCCCTTTGCTCCCGGCCTGATCTTTTTTCCCAGCTAAACCAATGCTCCCGGTTAAACCTCTGCCGCCGGCCTGCCCTTTGCTCCCGGCCCCACCTTTTCTGCGGGTCTCCCTTTGCTCCCGGCCTGATCTTTTTTCCCAGCTAAACCAATGCTCCCGGTTAAACCTCTGCCGCCGGCCTGCCCTTTGCTCCCGGCCTGATCTTTTCTCCTGGCTAAACCTCTACCCCCGGCCCACCCTTTGCTCCCGGACTGATGTTTTCTCCCGGCTAAACCTCTGCTCCCGGTTTACCCTCTGCTCCCGGCCCACCCTTTCCTCCCGGCCTGATCTTTTCTCCCGGCTAAACCTCTGCTCCCGCCCTGACCTGTGCTCCAGACCTGACATTTTTCTTCTGTATTAACCTTTTCTGCGGGCCTGACCTTTGCTCCCGGCACCACCTTTTCTGCGGGTCTCCCTTTGCTCCCGGCCTGATCTTTTTTCCCGGCTAAACCAATGCTCCCGGTTAAACCTCTGCCCCCGGCCCGCCCTTTGCTCCCTGCCTGATCTTTTCTCCCGGCTAAACCTCTGCTCCCAGTTAAACCTCTTCCCCCGGCACTCCCTTTGATCCCGGCCTGATCATTTCTCCCGGCTAAACCTCTGCTCCCGGTTAAACCTCTGCCCCCGGCCCGCCCTTTGCTCCCGGCCTGATCATTTCTCCCGGCTAAACCTCGGCTCCTGGTTAAACCTTTGCCCCCGGCACTCCCTTTGCTCCCGGCCTGATCTTTTCTCCTGGCTAAACCCTTATCCCTGCCCGCCCTTTGCTCCCAGCCTGGTCTTTTTTCCCGGCTAAACCTCTGCCCGCGGCCTGACCTGTGCTCCAGACCTGACCTTTTTTTTTGTGGATTAACCTTTTCTGCGGGCCTGACCTTTGCTCCCGGCCCCACCTTTTCTTCGGGTCTCCCTTTGCTCCCGGCCTGATCTTTTCTCCCGGCTAAACCTCTGCTCCCGGTTAAACCTCTGCCAACGGCCCGCCCTTTGCTCCCGGCCTGATCTTTTCTCCCGGCTAAACCTCTGCTCCCGGTTAAACCTCTGCCCCCGGCCCGCCCTTTGCTCCTGGCCTGATCATTTCTCCCGGCTAAACCTCTGCTCCCGGTGAAACCTCTGCCCCCTGCCCGCCCTTTGCTCCCGGCCTGATCTTTTCTCCCGGCTAAACGTCTGCTCCCGGCCTGACCTGTGCTCCCGACCTGACCTTTTCTGCGGGCCTGACCTTTACTCCTGGCCTGACCTTTGCTCCCGGCCTTACCTTTTCTGCGGGTCTGGCCTCTGCTCCCAGCCCCACCTTTGCTACCGGCCAAACCTCTGCTCCCGGCCTGACCTTTTCTCTCAGCTAAACCTCTTTTGCAGGTCTGCCCTTTGCTCCCGGCCTGATCTTTCCTCCCGTCCAAACCTCTGCTCCCGGCTAAACCTGTGCTCCCGGCCTGATCTTTGCCCCGGCCTGATCTTTTATCCCGGCCAAACCTCTGCTCCCGGCCAAACCTCTGCTCCTGGACAAACCTCTGCTCGCGGCCTGACCTTTCTTCTCAGCTAAACCTCTGCTACCCGCCTGACCTTTGCTCCCGGCCTGATCTTTCCTCCCGTCCAAACCTCTGCTCCCGGCTAAACCTATGCTCCCAGCCCGACATTTCCTCCCGGCCCGACCTTTTCTCCCGGCCCGACCTTTGCTCCCGTCCTGATCTTTTCTCCCGGCCAAACCTCTGCTCCCCGCTAAACCTCTGTTCCCGGCCCGCCCTTTGCTCCCGGCGCGACCTTTTCTCCCCGCCCCACCTTTTCTCCCGGCCAAACCTCTGCTCCCGGCCAAACCTCTGCTCCCGGCCTGACCTTTTCTCTCAGCTAAACCTCTTCTGTGGGCCTGACCTTTCCTCGCGGTCTGACCCTTTCTGCGGGTCTGGCCTCTGCTCCCGGCCCCACCTTTGCTCCCGGCCAAACCTCTGCTCCCGGCTAAACCTCTGCTCCCTGCCCAACCTTTGCTCCCGGCCTAATTTTCCTCCCGGCTAAACCTCTGCTCCCGGCCTGCCCTGTGCTCCCGACCTGACCTTTTCTTCCGGCCTAACCTTTTCTGCGGATCTGACCTTGGCTCCCGGCCCAACCTCTGCTCCCGGTGAACCCTTTGCTCCTCGGCTGCTCCGTTTTGTGTCCGGGCCTCCCCTCGGCTGTGGGCCTCCCCTTTCCCGGCCCCGTCCCCTCGTCGCCTCGCCCCCCCACCCCCCTTACCCCTCGTCGGAACTTTTCCTCTCGCCGACCTTTGTTCCCGGGCCCGGCCTTTTTTCGCCGCGGTACCTTTTATCCGGGCCTCCTCCTCTGTCCTAGGTCCCCCGTTTTACGGCCCGTCAGCTGGCTTCCCGGCCCCACCTTTTGCCCTCGGCCCCCTTTCTCCTCCCGGCCTACCCCTTCCCCCTCCCGTCCTTTTGGCGCCCGGCCACACTCTGTCCCCGAGCCCCACTTTCCCCCCAGCCCAGCGCCCATCTCCCCTCGCCCCCCACTTTTTTTTCTTCTCCCCGTCTAGCCTTCTCCTCCCGGCCGACCCGTCTCCCTCGGTCTCCCGGGTCCGCCCGGGACTGACCGTTGCCAAGGGCCTCTCTGGTGGCCTTCGCCTTCCCATGGGCCCAACCCCCCCCCGACCCACGACCTGTGCGCTGTGGTGGACTCGGCCCCGCCCTATTGTGGGGCCCCTGTCGGCCCCCCGTCGGGTGCCCGGTGCCGCTCCCGGGGTCAGAGGATCGTCGGTGTTCTCCTGGGGTCCGACCCCCCTGCCGCCTCGGCCCTCTCCCTGAGTGGCGGCTGCGCTGCCACCGCAGGGGGCCGGGGGGACGGCGGGGGGGGGTGTGTCTTCCTGGGTGAGTGGTGGCGGGGGAATCCGTGGGATGAGACGCAGGCCCCTCCCGGGACCCCGGGGGTCCGGACTCCTTGCGGCTGGCCCGTCCGATCGGCTCGGCTGGGGACAGGCGCAGCACTGCAACCCCCGCCGCCCTCCCCGCCCCAGGCCGGCCCCGGCCCCCGCGGAGACCCTGCCGCTCCTCCGCCCAGCTGGCCTCCTTTCCGGGCTCAGGGGGGTAGGGTCCTGGTGGGGCGGGGGCGGCTGATGGCCACGGACGTCGCGGGGCCTAGTCCACGGAACCGCGGCCGCCAGAGAGGGCGGGCGGGCGGGCGGGCAGGGGCCCCGCATCTCGGCCGGAGGTGGGAACTGGCTCGCTGGGTTGCTGGCTAGCTGGCTCACTCTGCCGTTTGTTTCTCTTGCCCTCCCAGGCCCGAACCACGGTGGGGCCTGCCGGGGGCGCCGCCCTGGCCCGCCCGGGCCCGACGCTGGAGGCTGCAACCCGCCCCTCGGCGGGGCCACACCGACCTTGGTGGGCGAAGATGGAGAGCAACTGCACATGAGTCGGGCGGGTCGGGGGGCCGGCGCCGGACCCTCCGAGTCGCCCTCACCGTCGTCGCCGCCGCCGCCGGGGCGGGATCCCGCCCCGAGCGGCTGGACAGCCTGACCCTGCCGGACCAGCCGGGCCCCCCCACCTCCTCCTCCCTTGCCCCGACCAGCAGGATGCGGAGTAGGAGGAGGCGGAGCCAGCGGAGGAGGATTTTTCTTCTTCTTCTTCTTCTTCTTCTTCTTCTTCTTCTTCTTGTGGCTTTGAACTCTCCGGCCCCACCGGCCCCCCAACGGGACGGCCCGGTGTTCCCCCGCTTTTCCCCGTCTTGGGCCCTCCCCTCTTGCCCTCGCCCCGGCTCTCTCCCCGTCCCCTGGCCTGGCCTGGCCGGGCCTGGCCTGGCCTGGTCTGGCCTGGCTCTGCGCACCCTCCCTTATGGCCCGAGGCCCCCCCCTTGGTCCCGGCCTTGCCCTTTGGCCGCTCGCGCCCCCCTTTCCCCTCTCGACACCTGCCTTGTCCTCCCGTCGCCTGGCCTTGGCCTCCGGCCCCGCCGTCTGCCTGGCCTCCGCTTGGTCCCCGGCCTCCGGTGTTCCCGGAGCGCCCGCCACCCTCGGCTCCGGCCCTCCCACTCGGCCCTGGCCGCCGCAACCCCATTTCTGCTGCTGGTCTCCCCTTGCCGCCCCCCCGGCTCGTCTTGGCCCCTTCCCTCCCCGGGATCCCTTTCCTCCCTGGTTCGGTCCCCAGCTCGCCCCACCTTTTCTCCCCGTCGGTCCTGAGCTCCCGGCCGGACCTTTTCTGGGCGTCTGACCTTTGCGCCTGGCTTAACCTCGGCTCCCGGCCCGCCCGTTGCTCCCGGCGCGACCTTTTCTGCCGGCCCCACCTTTTCTCCCGCCCAAAACTCTGCTCCCGGCCTGACCTTTTATCTCAGCTAAAGCTTTTCTGCAGGTCTGACATTTGCTTCTGGCCCCACCTTTTCTGCGGGTCTCCCCTTTGCTCCCGGCCTGATCGTTTCTCCCGGCCAAACCGTTGCTCCCGGCTAAACCTCTGTCCCGGCCCGACTGTTGCTCCCGTCCTCATCTTTTCTGCTGGCTAAAACTCTGCTCCCGGCCTGACCTGTGTTCCCGACCTGACCTTTTTCTTTCGGATTAACCTTTTCTGCAGACCTGACCTTTGCTCCCGGCCCCACCTTTCCTCCCAGCCTGACCTTTTTTCTTAACTAAACCTCTTCTGCGGGCCTGACCTTTGCTTCCGGCCTGACCTTTTCTGCGGGTGTGGCCTCTGCTCCCGGCCCCACCTCTGCTCCCGGCCTAACCTCTGCTCCGGGCCAAACCTCTGCTCGCGGCCTGACCTTTTCTCTCAGCTAAACCTCTTCTGCGGGTCAGCCCTTTGTTCCCGGCCTGATCTTTCCTCCCGTCCAAACCTCTGTTCCTGGCTAAACCTCTGCTCCCGGCCCGACCTTAGCTCCCGACCTGACCTTTACTTCCAGCCTATCCTTTTCTGCGGGTCTGCCCTTTGCTCCCGGCCCAACCCCTGCTCCCGGTGAACCCTTTGCTCCTTGTCTGCTCCGTTTTGTGTCCGGGCCTCCCCTCATCTGTGGGCCTCCACTTTCCCAGCCCCGTCCCCTTGTTGCCTCGCCCCCCCCACCCCCTTTTCCCCTCGTCGGACCTTTTCCTCTCGCCGACCCCTGTTCCCGGGCCCGGCCTTTTGTCGCCGCAGTCCCTTTTCTCCGGGCCTCCCCCTTTGTCCTTGGTCCCCCGGTTTGCGGCCCGGCAGCTGGCATCCCGGCCCCAGCTTATGCCTGCGGCCCCCTTCCCCCTCCCGTCCTTTTGGCGCCCGGACCCACTCTGTCCCCGGGCCCCACTTTCCCCCCAGCCCCCCCTCCCGTCTCCCTTCACCCCCTGCTTTTTTTTCTTCTCCGCGTCTCGCCTTCCCCTCCCGGCCGACCCGTCTCCCTCAGTCTCCCGGGTCCGCCCGGGCCTGACCGTTGCCACGGGCCTCTGTTGGCCCTTGCCTCCCCATGGGCCCAGGCCCCCACCCCCGCCACCTGTGTTTTCTGTCGGACTGGGCGCCGCCCCATTGCGGGGCCCCTGTCAGCCCCCCGTCGGGTGCCCGGTGCCGCTCCCCGGCCTGGAGGCTCGTCGATCTTCTCCTGGATTCCGACCCCCCTGCCGCCTCGGCCCTCTCCCTGAGTGGCCGCTGCGCTGCCACCCAAGCGGACGGGGGCGGGGCGGCGGGGGGTGTGTATCTTCCTGGGTGAGTGGTGGCGGGGGAAGCCGCGGGATGAGACGCAGGCCCATCCCGGGACGCCGGGGCTCCGGGCTCCTTGCGGCCGGCCCGTCCGGTCCGCTCGGCTGGGGACAGGGGCAGCACCGTAACCCCCGCCGCCCTCCCCGCCCCAGGCCGGCCCAGGCCCCCATGGAGTCCCTGCCGCTTCCCCACCCAGCTGGCCCCCTTTCCGGACTGAGGGGGGGCGGCGGCTGATGGCCACGGACGTCGTGGGGCCTAGTCCACGGACCCGCGGCCGCAAGAGAGGGCGGTCGGGCAGGGGCCCGGCAGCTCGGCCGGAGGTGGGAGCTGGCTCGCTGGGTGGCTGGCTGGCTGGCTCACTCTGGCGTTTGTTTCTCTTGCCCTCCCAGGCCCGAACCACGGTGGGGCCTGCCGGCAGCGCGGCCCCAGCCCGCCCGGACCCAATGCTGGAGGCTGCTGCCCGCCCCTCGGAGGGACCACACCAACCTTAGTGGGAGAAGATGGAGAGCACCAGCACGTGAGTCGGTGGGGGGTGGGGTGCGGCGCCGTACCCTCCGAGTCGCCCTCACCGTCTCCGCCACCACCGGGGCAGGTTCACGCCCCGAGCTGCTGGACAGCCTGGCCCCGCCGGACCAGCCGGCCCCCCCGAGTTGCTCCTCCCTTGCCCTGACCAGCAGGATGGGTAGGAGGAGGAGGCGGAGCCAGCGGAGGAGGATTCTTCTTTTAATTCTTCTTCTTCTTCTTCTTCTTGTGGCTTTGGACTCTCAGGCCCCACCGCCGCCCCCACGGGACGGCCCGGTGTTCCCCCGCTTTTCCCCATCTTGGGCCCTCCCCTCTTGCCCTCGCCCCGGCTCTCTCCCCCTCCCCTGGCCTGGCCTGGCCTGGCCTGGCTCTGCGCGCCCTCCCTTATGGCCCGAGGACCCCCTGGGTCCCGGCCTTGCCCTTTGGCCGCTCGCGCCCCCCTTTCCCCTCTCGCCACCCCCCTTGTCCTCCCGTCGCCTGGCCTTGGCCTCCGGCCCCGCCGTCTGCCTGCCCTCCGCTTGGTCCCCGGCTTCCGGTGTTCCCGGAGCACCCGCCGCCCTCCGCTCCAGCCCTCCCCCTCGGCCCTGGCCGCCGCCACCCCGTTTCTGCTGCTGGCCTCCCCTTGCCCCCCACCTCCTGCTCGTCTTGGCCCCTGCCCTCCCCGGGCTCCCTCTCCTCCCCTGGGTCGGTCCCCAGCTCGCCCCACCATTTCTCCCCGTCAGTCCTGAGCTCAACCTCGGCTCCCGGCCCGCCCTTTGCTCCGGGTGCGACCTTTTCTCCCAGCCCCACCTTTTCTCCCGCCCAAACCTCTGCTCCCGGCCTGACCTTTTATCTCAGCTAAAGCTTTTCTACGGGTCTGACCTTTGCTTCCGGTCCCACCTTTTCTGCGGGTCTGCCCTTTGCTCCCGGCCTGATCTTTTCTCCCGGCTAAACCAATGCTCCCGGTTAAACCTCTGCCGCCGGTCTGCCCTTTGCTCCCGGCCTGATCTTTTCTCCCGGCCAAACCTCTGCTCCCGGACAAACCTCTGCTCCCGGCCTGACCTTTTCTCTCAGCTAAACTTCTTCTGCGGGTCTGCCCTTTGCCCCCGGCCTGATCTTTCCTCCCGTCCAAACCTCTGCTTCCGCTAAACCTTTGCTCCCGGCCGACCTTTGCTCCCGGCCTGATCTTTTCTCCCGGCCAAACCTCTGCTCCCGGCCAAACCTCTGCTCCCGGCTAAACCTCTGCTCCTGGTTAAACCTCTGCCCCCGGCACTCCTTTTGCTCCCGGCCTGATCTTTTGTCCTGGCTAAACCTCTGCTGCCGGCCCCCCCTTTGCTCCTTGCCTGGTCTTTTCTCCCGGCTAAACCTCTGTCCGCGGCCTGACCTGTGCTCCAGACCTGACCTTTTTCTTCTGGATTAACCTTTTCTGCGGGCCTGACCTTTGCTCCCGGCCCCACCTTTTCTGCGGGTCTCCCTTTGCTCCCGGCCTGATCTTTTCTCCCGGCTAAATCTCTGCTCCCGGTTAAACCTCTCCCCCCGGCCCGCCCTTTGCTCCCGGCCTGATCTCTTCTCCCGGCTAAACCTCTGTTCCCGGTTAAACCTCTGCCCCCGGCCCGCCCTTTGCTCCCGGCTTGATCTTTTCTCCCGGCTAAACCTCTGCTCCCGGTTAAACGTCTGCCCCCGGCCCGCCATTTGCTCCCAGCCCCATCTTTTCTCCCGGCTAAACCTCTGCTCCCAGCCTGACCTGTGCTCCCGACCTGACCTTTTCTACCGGCCTAAACTTTTCTGCGGGTCTGACTTTTCTTCCGCCCTAACCTTTTCTGCGGGTCTAACCTCTGCTCCTGGCCTGACCTGTGCTCCCGACCTTACCTTTTTCTTCCGGATTAACCTTTTCAGCGGGCCTGACCTTTGCTCCCGGCCCCACCTTTTCTCCCGGCCAGACCATTTCTTTCGGCCCGCCGTTTGTCTTCCGGCCTAAGGTTTTCTGCGGGCTTGACCTTTGCTCCCGGCCTGACCTTTTCGGCGGGTCAGGCCTCAGCTCCCGGCCCCACTTTTGCTCCCGACCAAACCTCTGCTCCCGGCTAAACCTCTACACCCCGCCCGACCTTTGCTCCCGGCCTAATCTTTCCTCCCGGCTAAACCTCTGCTCCCGGCCTGCCCTGTGCTCCCGACCTGCCCTGTGCTCCCGACCAGACCTTTTCTTCCGGCCTAACCTTTTCTGCGGGTCTGACCTTTGCTCCCGGCCTAATCTTTTCTGCGGGTCTGACCTTTGCTCCCGGCCCAACCTCTGCTCCCGGTGTACCCTTTGCCCCTCGGCTGCTCCGTTTTGTGTCCGGGCCCCTCCTCGGCTGTGGGCCTCCCCTTTCCAGGTCCCGTCCCCTCGTCGCCTCGCCCCCCCCCACCCCCCTTACCCCTCGTCGGACCTTTTCCTCTCGCCGACCCCTGTTCCCGGGCCCGGCCTTTTTTCGCCGCGGTCCCTTTTCTCCGGGCCTCCCCCTTTGTCCTAGGTCCCCCGTTTCGCGGCCCGTCAGCTGGCTTCCCGGCCCCACCTTTTGCCCTCGGCCCCCTTTCTCCTCCCGGCTTCCCCCTTCCCCCTCCCCGTCCTGTTGGCGCCCGGCCCCACTCTGTCCCAGAGCCCCACCTTCCCCCCAGCCCCCCAACCCGTCTCCCCACGCCCCCCGTTTTTTCTTCTCCCCGTCTCGCCTTCTCCTCCCGGCCGACCCGTCTCCCTCGGTCTCCCGGGTCTGCCCGGGCCTGACCGTTGCCACGGGCCTCTCCGGTGGCCCTCGCCTCCCCATGGGCCCAGGCCCCCCAACCCCGCCAGCTGTGCGCTGTGGCGGACTGGGCACCGCCCCATTGTGGGGCCCCTGTCAGCCCCCCGTCGGGTGCCCGGTGCCGCTCCCCGGCTTGGAGGCTCGTCGGTCTTCTCCTGGGGTCCGACCTCCCTCCCGCCTCGGCCCGCACCCTGAGTGGCCGCTGCGCTGCCACCCCAGGCGGCGGGGCGTGGGGCGGCGGAGGGGGGTGTGTCTGCCTGTGTGGGGGGGTGGGGGAAGCCGCGGGATGAGACGCAGGCCCCTCCCGGTACCCCGGGGGTCCGGGCTCCATGTAGCCGGCCAGTCCGATCCGCTCGGCTGGGGACGGCGCAGCACCCCAACCCCCTCCGCCCTCCCCGCCCCAGGCCGGCCCGGACCCCTGAGGAGACCCTGCCGATCCCCCGCCCAGCTGGCCCCCTTTCCGGGCTGAGGGGGGGCGGGCGCGGCTTATTGCCACGGGTGCCACGGGGCCTAGGCCCCGGAACCACGGGCGCGAGGGAGGGCGGGTGGGCGGGCAGGGGCCCCGCAGCTAGGCCGGAGGTGGAAGCTGGCTGGCTGGCTCACCCTGGCATTTATTTCTCTTGCCCTGCTAGGACCGAACCGCGGTGGGGCCGGCCGGCAGCGCCGCCCCGGCCCGCCCGGGCCCGTCGCTGGAGGCTGCTGCCCGCCCCTCGGCGGGGGCACCCCGACTTTGGGCCGCGAACTCCGCCACGGGAGGAGGAGAGGAACTGCAGGTGAGTCGTTGGGGGGGTGGGGGGGTGCCGCACCCTCGGAGGCACCCCCGCCGCCCCCGCCGCCAACGCTGCCAGGGCAGGCTCTTGCCCCGAGCGGCTGGACAGCCAGGCGCCGCAGGACCGCCCCCACCCCCTTGCCCCCGAGCAGCAGGACGCGAAGGTTTAGGAGGAGGAGGAGCAGCAAGCGGAGGAGGCTTCTTCTTTTTCTTCTTCTTCTTCTTGTTCTTCTGGTGGCTTTGGACTCTCCAGCCCCAGCGGCTCCCCCACGGGCCGGCCCGGTCTTCCCCCGCTTTTACCCGTCTTGGTCCCTCCCCTCTTGCCCTCGCCCCGGCTCTCTTCCCCCTGGCCTGGCCCGGCCCAGGCTGGCCTGGCTCTCCGCGCCCTCCCTTCTGGCCCGAGACCGCCCCCTTGGCCCCAGCCCGGCGCCCTTTCCCTCCTTTCCCCAGCCCTTGTCGGGGCCACCTCCCGGCGTCTCGGCCCTGCCCTTTGGCCCCTCGCGCCCCCCTTTCCCCTCTCGCCGCCCCCCTTGTCCTCCTGTCACCTGGCCTTGGCCTCGGGACCCGCCGTCTGCCTGGCCTCTGCTTGGTCCCCGGCCTCCGGTCTTCCCGGAGCGCTCGCTGCCCTCGGCTCCGGCCCTCCCCCTCGGCCCTGGCCGCCGCCACCCCGTTTCTGCTGCTGGCCTCCCCTTGCCCCCCTCCCCCCCCGGCTCGTCTTGGCCCCTGCCCTCCCCGGGCTCCCTCTCCTCCCCTGGGTCGGTCCCCAGCTCACCCCACCTATTCTCCCCGTCGGTCCTGAGTTCCCGGCCGGACCTTTTCTGCGCATCTGACCTTTTCTCCCACCCTGCCCTTTCCTACCGGCCAAACCTTTTCCTCCGGCCCGACCTTCTTCTTCGGGCCTAACCTTTTCTGCGGGTCTGGCCTCTGCTCCCAGCCCCACCTTTGCTCCTGGCCAAACCTCTGCTCCCGGCGAAACCTCTGCTCCTGGCCCTACCTTTGCTCCCGTCCTAATCTTTTCTGCCGGCTAAACCTCTGCTTCCGGCCTGACCTGGGCTCCCGACCTGACCTTTTCTTCCGGCCTAACCTTTTTGGCGGGTCTGACCTTTGCTCCCGGTCCCACCTCTGCTCCCGGCCTGACCTGTGCTCCCGACCTGACCTTTTTCTTCCGGCCTAACTTTATTGCGGGCCTGACCTTTACTCCCGGCCTGACCTTTTCTGCGGGTGTGGCCTTTGCTCCCGGCCCCACCTCGGCTACCGGCCTCACCTGTGCCCCCGACCTGACCTTTTCTTCCAGCCTAAACTTTTCTGCGGGTCCAGCCTCTGCTCCCAGCCCCAACTTTGCTCCCGGCCAAACCGCTGCTCCCGGCTAAAGCTCTGCTCCCGGTCCGACCTTTGCTCCCGTCCTAATCTTTTCTGCCGCTAAACCTCTGCTTCCGGCCTGACCTGGGCTCCCGACCTGACCTTTTCTTCCGGCCTAACCTTTTTGGCGGGTCTGACCTTTGCTCCCGGGCCCACCTCTGCTCCCGGCCTGACCTGTGCTCCCGACCTGACCTTTTTCTTCCGGCCTAACTTTATTGCGGGCCTGACCTTTACTCCCGGCCTGACCTTTTCTGCGGGTGTGGCCTTTGCTCCCGGCCCCACCTCGGCTACCGGCCTCACCTGTGCACCCGACCTGACCTTTTTGTCCAGCCTAAACTTTTCTGCGGGTCCAGCCTCTGCTCCCAGCCCCAACTTTGCTCCCGGCCAAACCGCTGCTCCCGGCTAAAGCTCTGCTCCCGGGCCGACCTTTGCTCCCGTCCTAATCTTTTCTGCCGGCTAAACCTCTGCTTCCGGCCTGACCTGGGCTCCCGACCTGACCTTTTCTTCCGGCCTGACCGTTTTCTGCGGGTCTGACCTTTTCTTCTGGCCTAACCTTTTCTGCGGGTCTGACCTTTGCTCCCGGCCCAACCTCTGCTCCCGGTGACCCCTTTGCTCCTCGGCTGCTCCGTTTTGTGTCCGGGCCTCCCCTCGGCTGTTGGCCTCCCCTTTCCCGGCCCCGTCGCCTTGTCGCCTCAACACCCACCCCCTTTTCCCCTCGTCGGGACTTTTCCTTTCGCCGACCTCTGTTCCAGGGCCCGGCCTTTTGTCACCGCGGTCCTTTTTCTCCGGGCCTCCCCCTTTGTCCTAAGTCCCCCTTTTTGTGGCCCGTCAGCTGGCTTCCCGGCCCCACCTTTTGCCCTCGGCCTCCTTTCTCCTCCCGGCCTCCCCCGTCCCCCTCCCGTCCTTTTGGCGCCCAGCCCCACTCTGTCCCCGGCCCCCACTTTCCCCCCAGCCCCCCGCCCGTCTCCCTTCGCCTCCCGCTTTTTTTTCTTCTCCCCGTCTCGCCTTCTCCTCCCGGCCAACCCGTCTCCCTCAGGCTCCTGGGTCCGACCGGGCCTGACCGTTGTTACGGGCCTCCCTGGTGGCCCTCGCCTCCCCATGGGCCCAGGCCCCCCGCCCCTACCCGCCACCTGTGCGCTGTGGGGGACTGGGCGTCGCCCCATTACGGGGACCCGTCGGCCCCCGGTCGGGTGCCCGGTGCCGCTCCCGGGATTGGAGGCTCGTCGGTGTTCTCCCGGGATCTGCCCCCCCTGCCGGGGGTGGTGTGTCGGCCTGGGTGAGTGGTAGCGGGGGAAGCCGCGGAATGAGACGCAGGCCCCTCCCGGGATCCCGGGGGTCCGGGCTCCTTGCGGCCGGCCAGTCCAGTCCGCTCGGCTGGGGACAGGCGCAGCACCGCAAGCCCCGCCACCCTCCCCGCCCCAGGCCGGCCCCGGCCCCCGAGGAGACCCTGCCGCTCCCCCGCCCAGCTGGCCCCCTTACAGGGCTGGCGGGGGGGGCGGGACCGGGTGGGGCGGGGGTGGCTGATGGTCACGGATGTCGCGGCGCCTAGGCCACTGAACCGTGGCCCCCAGGGAGGGCGGGCGGGCCGGCAGGGGCCCCGCAGCTCGGCCGGAAGTGGGAGCTGGCTCGCTGGGTGGCTGGCTGGCTGGCTCACTCTGGCGTTTGTTTCTCTTGCCCTGCCAGGCCCGAACCACGGTGGGGCCTGCCGGCGGCACCGCTCCGGCCCACCCGGGCCCGACGCTGCAGGCTGCTGCCCGCCCCTCGGCGGGGCCACCCCGACCTTAGTGGGAGAAGATGGAGAGCAACTGCACGTGAGTCGCGGGGGGGGGGGGCGCCGGACACTCCGAGTCGCCTTCACCCTAGTCGCCGCCGCCGGCGTGGCAGGATCTGGCCCCGAGCGGCTGGACAGCCAGGCCCCGCCGAATCAGCCGCCGCCCCCCCCCACCTCCTCCTCCCTTGCCCCGACCAGCCGGATGCGGAGGAGGAGGAGGCGGAGCCAGCGGAGGAGGATTTTTCTTTTTCTTCTTCTTCTTCTTCTTCTTCTTCTTCTTCTTCGTGTGGCTTTGGACTCTCCGGCCCCACCGGCCCCCGCATGGGACGGCCCGGTCTTCCCCCGCTTTTCCCCGTCTTGGGCCCTCCTCTCTTGCCCTCGCCCCGGCTCTCTCCCCCTGGCCTGGCCTGGCTCTGCGCGCCCTCCCTTCTGGCCCGAGGCGCCCCCTCGGCCCCTGCCCGGCGCCGTATCCCGCGTTTGCCCAGCCCTTGTTGGGGCCTCCTCCCAGCGGCTCCGGCCCTGCCCTTTGGCCCCGGCTCCCCTTTGCCCTCCGCCGCTGGCTTTTCGCCCGGCCCCCCTTGGTCCCGGCCTTGCCCTTTGGCCCCTCGTACCACCCTTTCCCCTCTAGCCGCCCCCGCTTGTCCTCCCGTCCCCTGGCCTCGGCCTCGTGCACCGCAGTCTACCTGGCCTCCGCTTGGTCCCCGGCCTCCGGTCTTCCCGGAGCTCCCGCTGCCCTCGGCTCCGGACCTCCCCCTCGGCCCTGGACGCCGCCACCCCGTTTCGGCTGCCGGCCTCCCGGTCGGACCTTTTCTGCGCGTCTGACATTTGCTCCCGCCCTGCCCTTTGCTCCCGCCCCCACCTTTTCTCCCGGCCAAACCTCTGCTCCCGGCCTGACCTTTTCTCTCAGCGAAACCTTTTCTCCGGGTCTGACCTTTGCTCCCCGCCCCACCGCTTCTGCGGGTCTGCCCTTTGCTCCCGGCCTGATCTTTTCTCCCGGCCGAACCTCTGCTCCCAGCTAAACCTCTGCTCCCGGCCCGACCTTTGCTCCCGTCCTAATCTTTCCTGCCGGCTAAACCTCTTCTCGCGGCCTGACCTGTGCTCCCGACCTGACCTTTTCCTTCCGGCCTAACCTTTTCTGCTGGCCTGACATTTGCTCCCGGCCTGACCTTTTCTGCGGGTCTGGCCTCTGCTCCCACCCCCACCTTTGCTGCCGGCCAAACCTCTGCTCCCGGCCTGGCCTTTTCTCTCAGCTAAACCTCTTCTGCGGGCATGACCTTTCCTCCCGGCCTGACCTTTTCTGCGGGTCTGGCCTCTGCTCCCGGCCCAACCTTTGCTCCCGGCCTAATTTTCCTCCTGGCTAAACCTCTGCTCCCGGCCTGCCCTGTGCTCCCGACCTGACCTTTTCTTCCGGCCTAACCTTTTCTGCGGGTCTGACCTCTACTCCCGGCCCAACCTCTGCTCCCGGTGAAGCCTTTGCTCCTCGGCTGCTCCGTTTTGTGTCCGGGCCTCCCCTCGGCTGTGGGCCTCCCCTTTCCCCGCACCGTCCCCTTGTCCCCTCGCCCCCCCACCCCCTCTTCCCCTCGTCGGACCTTTTTGTCTCGCCGACCCCTGTTCCTGGGCCCGGCCTTTTGTCGCCGTGGTCCCTTTTCTCCGGGCCACCCCCTTTGTCCTCGGTCCCCGGTCGACCCCCCTGCCGCTCCCGGGCTTGGAGGCTGTTCGGTGTTCTCCTGGGGTCCGACCCCCGTGCCGCCTCGGCCCTGTCCCTGAGTGGCCGCTGCGTGGCCACCCCAGGGGGGAGGGGGGGCGGCGGGGGGTGTGTGTTTTCCTGGGTGAGTGGTGGCGGGGGAAGCCGCGGGATGAGACGCAGGCCCGTCCCGGGACCCCGGGGGTCCGGGTTCCTTGCGGGCGGCCCGTCCGGTCCACTCGGCTGGGAACAGGCGAAGCACCGCAACCCCTGCCGCCCTCTCCGCCCCAGGCCGGCCCGGGCCCCCGAGGAGACCCTGCCTCACCCCCGGCCAGCTGGCCCCCTTTCCGGGCTGAGGAGGGTGGGTCCGTGTGGGGCGGGGGACTCTGATGTTCACGGACGTCACGGGGCCTAGGCCAGGGAACCGCGGCCGCCAGAGAGGGAGGGCGGGTGGGCGGGCAGGTGCCCCGCAGCTCGGCCGGAGGTGGGAGCTGGCTCGCTGGGTGGCTGGCTGGCTGGCTCACTCTGGCGTTTGTTTCTCTTGCCCTCCCAGGCCCGAACCACGGTGGGGCCTGCCGGCGGTGCCGGCCCAGCCCGTCCGGGCCCAACGCTGGAGCCTGCTGCCCGCCCTTCAGCGGGGCCACACCGACCTTAGTGGGAGAAGATGGAGAGCATCTGCAGGTGAGTCGGGGGGGGCGGGCGGCGCCGTACCCTTCGAGTCGCCCTCACTGTCGTCGTCGCCACCGCCGCCCTGGCAGGGTCCCGCCCCGAGCGGCTGGAGAGCCTGGCCCCGCCGGACCGGCCGGCCCCCCCAACCTCCTCCTCCCTTGCCTCGACCAGCAGGATGCGTAGGAGGAGGAGCCGGAGCCAGCGGAGGAGGATTCTTCCTTTTCTTCTTCTTCTTC
Source organism: Ornithorhynchus anatinus (assembly GCF_004115215.2). Lineage (NCBI taxonomy): Eukaryota > Metazoa > Chordata > Mammalia > Monotremata > Ornithorhynchidae > Ornithorhynchus > Ornithorhynchus anatinus. The sequence goes on along the minus strand of NC_041731.1, from coordinate 24,721,733 downwards.
CTCTTCTTCTTCTTGTTCTTCTTGTGGCTTTGGACTCTCTGGCCCCACCGGCCCCCCCACGGGACGACCCGGTGTTCCCCCCCTTTTCCCCGTCTTGGGCCCTCCCCTCTTGCCCTCGCGCCGGCTCTCTCCCCCTCCCCTGGCCTGGCCTTGCCTGGCCTGGCCCTGCGCGCCCTCCCTTCTGGTGCGAGGCCCCCCCTTGGTCCCGGTTTTGCCTTTGGCCGCTCGCGCCCCCCTTTCCCCTCTCGCCACCCCCCTTGTCCTCCCATCGCCTGGCCTCGACCTCGGGCCCCGCCGTCTGCCTGGCCTCCGCTTGGTCCCCGGCCTCCGGTGTTCCCGGAGCGCTCGCCGACCTCGGCTCCGGCCCTCCCCCACGGCCCTGGCCGCCGCCTCCCCGTTTCTGCTGCTGGCTTCCCCTTGCCGCCCCCCCCCCGCTCCTCTTGGCCCCTGCCCTCCCCGGGTCCCCTCTCCTCCCCTGGGTCGGTCCCCAGCTCGCCCCATCTTTGTTCCCCGTCGGTCCTGAGCTCCCGGCCGGTCCTTTTCTGCGCGTCTGACTTTTGCTCCCGCCCTGCCCTTTGCTCCCGGCCCCACGTTTTCTCCCGGCCAAACCTCAGGTCCCAGCCTGACCTTTTCTCTCAGCTAAACCTTTTCGGCGGGTCTGCCCTTTGCTCCCGGCCTGATCTTTTCTCCCGGCTAAACCAATGCTCCCGGTTAAACCTCTGCCGCCGGTCTGCCCTTTGCTCCCGGCCTGATCTTTTCTCCCGGCTAAACCTCTGCTCCCAGTTAAACCTCTTCCCCCGGCACTCCCTTTGCTCCCGGCCTGATCATTTCTCCCGGCTAAACCTCTGCTCCTGGTTAAACCTCTGCCCCCGGCCCGCCCTTTGCTCCCGGCCTGATCATTTCTCCCGGCTAAACCTCTGCTCCTGGTTAAACCTCTGCCCCCGGCACTCCCTTTGCTCCCGGCCTGATCTTTTCTCCTGGCTAAACCTCTGCTCCCGGCCCGCCCTTTGCTCCCGGCCTGGTCTTTTCTCCCGGCTAAACCTCTGCCCGCGGCCTGACCTGTGCTCCAGACCTGACCTTTTTCTTCTGGATTAACCTTTTCTGTGGGCCTGACCTTTGCTCCCGGCCCCACCTTTTCTGCGGGTCTCCCTTTGCTCCCGGCCTGATCTTTTCTCCCGGCTAAACCTCTGCCCCCGGCCCGCCCTGTGCTCCCGGCTTGATCTTTTCTCCCGGCTAAACCTCTGCTCCCGGTTAAACGTCTGCCCCCGGCCCGCCATTTGCTCCCAGCCCCATCTTTTCTCCCGGCTAAACCTCTGCTCCCAGCCTGACCTGTGCTCCCGACCTGACCTTTAATTCCGGCCTAAACTTTTCTGCGGGTCTGACTTTTCTTCCGCCCTAACCTTTTCTGCGGGTCTAACCTCTGCTCCTGGCCTGACCTGTGCTCCCGACCTTACCTTTTTCTTCCGGATTAACCTTTTCAGCGGGCCTGACCTTTGCTCCCGGCCCGCCCTTTGCTCCCGGCCCGCCCTTTGCTCCCGGCCTGGTCTTTTCTCCCGGTTAAACCTCTGCCCCCGGCCCGCCCTTTGTTTCCGACCGGATCTTTTCTGCTGGCTAAACCTCTGCCCCCGGCCCGCCCTTTGCTCCCGGCCTGATCCTTTCTTCCGGCCTGATGTTTTCTCCCGGCTAAATCTCTGCCCCCGGCCCGCCCTTTGCTCCCGGCCTGATCTTTTCTCCCGGCTAAACCTCTGCTCCCGGTTTAACCTTTGCCCCCGGCCGGCCCTTTGCTCCCGGCCTGATCTTTTCTCCCGGCTAAACCTCTGCTCCCGGCCAAACCTCTGCCCCCGGCCCGCCATTTGCTCCTGGCCTGACCTTTTCTCCCGGCCTGACCTCTGCCCCCGGCCCGCCCTTTGCTCCCGGCCTGATGTTTTCTTCCGGGTAAACCTCTGCTCCCGGTGAAACCTCTGCCCCCGGCCCGTCCTTTCCTCCAAGCCTGACCTTTTCTCCCAGCCCCATATTTTCTCCTGGCCAAACCTCTGCCCCCGGCCCGCCCTTTGCTCCCGGCCTGATCTCTGCTCCCGGCTAAACCTCTGTTCCCTGTTAAACCTCTGCCCCCGGCCAGCCCTTTGCTCCCGGCTTGATCTTTTCTCCCGGCTAAACCTCTGCTCCCGGTTAAACGTCTGCCCCCGGCCCGCCATTTGCTCCCATCCCCATCTTTTCTCCCGGCTAAACCTCTGCTCCGGGCCTGACTTGTGCTTCCGACCTGATCTTTTTCTTCCGGATCAATCTTCTCTGCGGGCCTGACCTTTGCTCCCGGCCCCACCTTTTCTGCGGGCCTGCCCTTTGCTCCCGGCCTGATTTTTTCTCCCGGCCAAACCTGTGCCTCCGGTTAAACCTCTGCCCCCGGCCCGCCCTTTTCTCCCGGCCTGATCTTTTCTCCTGGCCAAACCTCTGCTCCCGGTGAAACCTCTGCCCCCGGCCCGCCCTTTGCTCCCGGCCTGATCTTTTCTTCCTTCCTGATCTTTTCTCCCGGCCAAACCTCTGCTCGCGGCCCGCCCTTTGCTCCCGGCCTGATGTTTTCTTCCGGCCAAACCTCTGCCCCCGGCCCGCCGTTTGCTCCCGGCCTGATGTTTTCTCCCGGCCTGACCTCTGCCCCCGGCCCGCCCTTTGCTCCCGGCCTGATCTTTTCTCACGGCCAAATCTCTGCTCCCGGCCCGCCCTTTGCTCCCAGCCCCATCTTTTCTCCCGGCTAAACCTCTGCTCCGGGTTAAATCTCTGCCCCCGGTCCGCCCTTTGCTTCCGACCGGGTCTTTTCTCCCCGCTAAACCTCTGCCCCCGGCCCGCCCTTTGCTCCCGGCCTGATGTTTTTTTCCGGCCTGATCTTTTATCCCGGCCAAACCTTTTCCTCCGGCCTGACCTTTTTCTTCCGGCCGGAACTTTTCGGCGGGTCTGGGCTCTGCTCCCGGCGCGATCTTTGCCCCCGGCCCCAGCTTTTCTCCCGGCTAAACCTCTGCTCCCGGTTAAATCTCTGCCCCCGGCCCGCCCTTTGATCCCGGCCTGATCTTTTCTCCCGGCTAAACCTCTGCTCCCGGTTAAACCTCTGCCCCCGGCCCGCCCTTTGCTCCCGGCCTGATCTTTTCTTCCAGCTAAACCTCTGGCCGAGGCCTTACCTGTGCTCCTACCTGACCTTTTTCATCTGGATTAACCTTTTCTGCGGGCCTGACCTTTGCTCCCGGCCCCACCTTTTCTGCGTGTCTCCCTTTGCTCCCAGCCTGATCTTTTTTCCCGGCTAAACCAATGCTCCCGGTTAAACCTCTGCCCGCGGCCCGCCCTTTACTCCCGGCCTGATCGTTTCTCCCGGCTAAACCTCTGCTCCCGGTTAAACCTCTGCCACCGGCCCGCCCTGTGCTCCCGGCCTGATCTTTTTTCCCAGCTAAACCTCAGCTCCCGGTTAAACCTCTGCCCCCGGCCCACCCTTTGCTCCCGGCCTGATCTTTTCTCCCGGCTAAACCTCTGCTCCCGCTTAAACATCTGCCCCCGGCCCGCCCTTTGCTCCCGGCCTGATCTTTTCTTCCGGATACACCTCTGGCCGTGGCCTTACCTCTGCTCCAGACCTGACCGTTTTCTTCTGGATTAACCTTTTCTGTGGGCCTGACCTTTGCGCCCGGCCCCACCTTTTCTGCGGGTCTCCCTTTGCTCACGGCCTGATCTTTTCTCCCGGCTAAACCTCTCCTCCCGGCCAGCCCTTTGCTCCTGGCCTGATCCTTTCTCCCGGCTAAACCTCTGCTCCGGGTTAAACCTCTGCCCCCGCCCCGCCCTTTGCTCCCGGCCTGATCTTTTCTCCCGGCTAAACCACTGCTCCCGGGTAAACCTCTGCCCCCGGCCCGCCCTTTGCTCCCGGCCTGATCATTTCTCCCGGCTAAACCTCTGCTCCCGGTTAAACCTCTGCTCCCGGCCCGCCCTTTGCTCCCGGCCTGATCTCTTCTCCCGGCTAAACCTCTGCTCCCGGTTAAACCTCTCCCCCGGCCCGCCCTTTGCTCCCGGCTTGATCTTTCCTCCCGGCTAAACCTCTGCTCCCAGTTAAACCTCTGCCCCCGGCCCGCCATTTGCTCCCAGCCCCATCTTTTCTCCCAGCTAAACCTCTGCTCCTGGCCTGACCTGTGCTTCCGACCTGATCTTTTTCTTTCGGATTAACATTTTCTGCGGGCCTGACCTTTGCTACGGGCCCCACCTTTTCTGCGGGTCTCCCTTTGCTCCCGGCCTGATCTTTTTTCCCGGCTAAACCTCTGCTCCCGGTTAAACCTCTGCCGCCGGCCCGCCCTTTGCTCCCGGCCTGATATTTTCTCCCGGCTAAACCTTTGCTCTCGGCCCAACATCTGCTCCCGGTTAAACCTCTGCCCCCGGCCCGCCCTTTGCTCCCCGCCTGATCTTTTCTCCCCGCTAAACCTCTGGTCCGGGTTAAACCTCTGCCCCCGCCCCTCCCTTTGCTCCCGGCCTGATCTTTTCTCCCGGCTAAACCTCTGCTCCCGGTTAAACCTCTGCCCCCGGCCCGCCCTTTACTCCCGGCCTGTTCTTTTCTCCCGGCTAAACCTCTGCTCCCGGTTAAACCTCTGCTCCCGGCCCGCCCTTTGCTCCCGGCCTGATCTTTTTTCCAGGCTAAACCTCTGCTTCCGGTTAAACCTCTGCCGCCGGCCCGCCCTTTGCTCCCGGCCTGATCTTTTCTCCCGGCTAAACCTCTGCTCCCGGCCCAACATCTGCTCCCGGTTAAACCCTTTCCCCCTTGCCCGCCCTTTGCTCCCGGCCTGATCTTTTCTCCCCGCTAAACCTCTGGTCCGGGTTAAACCTCTGCCCCCGCCCCGCCCTTTGCTCCCGGCCTGATGTTTTCTCCCGGCTAAACCTCTGCTCCTGGTTAAACCTCTGCCGCTGGCCCGCCCTTTGCTCCCGGCCTGATCTTTTCTCCCGGCTAAACCTCTGCTCCCGGTTGAACCTCTGCCCCCGCCACTCCCTTTGCTCCCGGCCTGATCTTTTCTCCCGGCTAAACCTCTGCTCCCGGCCCAACCTCTACTGCCGGTTAAACCTCTGCCGCCGGCCCGCCCTTTGCTCCCGGCCTGATCTTTTCTCCCGGCTAAACCTCTGCTCCCGGTTAAACCTCTGCCCCCGGCCCGCCCTTTGCTCCCGGCCTGATCTTCTCTCCCGGCTAAACCTCTGCTCCCGGTTAAACGGCTGCCCCCGGCCCGCCCTTTGCTCCCGGCCTGATCTGTTCTCACGGCTAAACCTCTGCTCTCGGTTAAACCTCTGCTCCCGGCCCGCCCTTTGCTCCCGGCCTGATCTTGTCTCCCGGCTAAAACTCTGCTCCCGTTTAAACCTCTGCCCCCGGCCCACACTTTGCTCCCGGCCTGATCTTTTCTCCCGGCTAAACCTCTTGTCCGGGTTAAACCTCGGCCCCAGCCCCGCCCTTTGCTCCCGGCCTGATCTTTTCTCCCGGCTAAACCACTGCTCCCGGTTAAACCTCTGCTCCCGGCCTGCCCTTTGCTCCCGGCCTGATCTTTTCTCCCGGCTAAACTTCTGCTCCCGGTTAAACCTCTCCCCCGGCCCGCCCTTTGTTCCCAGCTTGATCTTTCCTCCCGGCTAAACCTCTGCTCCCAGTTAAACCTCTGCCCCCGGCCCGCCATTTGCTCCCAGCCCCATCTTTTCTCCCGGCTAAACCTCTGCTCCTGGCCTGACCTGTGCTTCCGACCTGATCTTTTTCTTCCGGATTAACCTTTTCTGCGGGCCTGACCTTTGCTACGGGCCCCACCTTTTCTGCGGGTCTCCCTTTGCTCCCGACCTGATCTTTTTTCCCGGCTAAACCAATGCTCCCGATTAAACCTCTGCCCCCGGCCCGCCCTTTGCTTCCGGCCTGACCTTTTCTCCCGGCTAAACCTCTGCTCCCGGTTAAACCTCTGCCTCTAGCGCGCCTTGTGCTCCCGGCCTTATCTTTTCTCCCGGCTAAACCTCTGCGCCCGGTTAAACCTCTGCCCCCGGCCCGCCTTTTGCTCCCGGCCTGATCTTTTCTCCCGGCTAAACCTCTGATCCCGGTTAAACCTCTGCTTCCGGCCCGCCCTTTGCTCCCGGCCTGATGTCTTCTCCCGGCTAAACCTCTGCTCCCGGTTAAACCTCTCCCCCGGCCCGCCCTTTGCTCCCGGCTTGATCTTTCCTCCCGGCTAAAACTCTGCTCCCAGTTAAAACTCTGCCCCCGGCCCGCCATTTGCTCCCAGCCCCATCTTTTCTCCCGGCTAAACCTCTGCTCCTGGCCTGACCTGTGCTTCCGACCTGATGTTTTCCTTCCGGATTAACCTTTTCTGTGGGCCCGACCTTTGCTCCCGGCCCCACCTTTTCTCCGGGTCTCCCTTTGCTCCCGGCCTGATCTTTTTTCCCGGCTAAACCTCTGCTCCCAGTTAAACCTCTGCCCCCGGCCCGCCCTTTGCTCCCGGCCTGATCTTTTCTCCCGGCTAAACCTCTGCTCCCGGTTAAACCTCTGCCCCCGGCCCGCCCTTTGATCCCGGCCTGTTCTTTTCTCCCGGCTAAACCTCTGCTCCCGGTTAAACCTCTGCCCCCGGCACGCCCTTTGCTCCTGGCCCGATCTTTTCTCCCGGCTAAACCTCTGCTCCCGGTTAAACCTCTGCCGCCGGCCCGCCCTTTGCTCCCGGCCTGATCTTTTCTCCCGGCTAAACCTCTGCTCCCGGCCCAACGTCTGCTCCCGGTTAAAGCTCTGCCCCCGGCCCGCCCTTTGCTCCCGGCCTGATTTTTTCTCCCGTCTAAACCTCTGCTCCCAGTTAAACCTCTGCCCCCGGCCCGCCCTTTGCTCCCGGCCTGATCTTTTCTCCCGGCTAAACCTCTGCTCCCGGTTAAACCTCTGCCCCCGGCCCGCCCTTTGATCCCGGCCTGTTCTTTTCTCCCGGCTAAACCTCTGCTCCCGGTTAAACCTCTGCCCCCGGCACGCCCTTTGCTCCTGGCCTGATCTTTTCTCCCGGCTAAACCTCTGCTCCCGGACCAACCTCTGCTCCCGGTTAAAGCTCTGCCCCCGGCCCGCCCTTTGCTCCCGGCCTGATTTTTTCTCCCGGCTAAACCTCTGCTCCCGGTTAAACGTCTGCCCCCGGGCCCACCCTTTGCTCCCGGCCTGATGTTTTCTCCCGGCTAAACCACTGCTCCCGGTTAAACCTCTGCCCCCGGCCAACCCTTTGCTCCCGGCCTGATCTTTTCTCCCGGCTAAACCTCTGCTCCCGGTTAAACCTCTGCTGCCGGCCCGCCCTTTGCTCCCGGGCTGATGTTTTCTCCCGGCTAAACCTCTGCTCCCGGTTAAAACTCTGTCCCGGCCCGCCCTTTGCTCCCGGCCCGCCCTTTTCTCCCGGGCTGATCTTTTCTCCCGGCTAAACCACTGCTCCCGGTTAAACCTCTGCCCAAGGCCAGCCCTTTGCTCCCGGCCTGATCTTTTCTCCCGGCTAAACCTCTGCTCCCGGCCCGCCCTTTGCTCCCGGCCTGGTCTTTTCTCCTGCCTAAACCTCTGCCCGCGGCCTGACCTGTGCACCAGACCTGACCTTTTTCTTCTGTATTAACCTTTTCTGCGGCCTGACCTTTGCTCCCGGCCCCACTTTTCTGCGGGTCTCCCTTTACTCCCGGCCTGATCTTTTTTCCCAGCTAAACCAATGCTCCCGGTTAAACCTCTGCCCCCGGCCAGCCCTTTGCGCCCGGCCTGATCTTTTCGCCCGGCTAAACCTCTGCTCCCGGTTAAACCTCTGCCGCCGGCCCGCCCTTTGCTCCCGGCCTGATCTTTTCTCCCGGCTAAACCTCAGCTCCCGGTTAAACCTCTGCCCCCGGCCCGCCCTTTGATCCCGGCCTGTTCTTTTCTCCCGGCTAAACCTCTGCTCCCGGTTAAACCTCTGCCCCCGGCACGCCCTTTGCTCCTGGCCTGATCTTTTCTCCCGGCTAAACCTCTGCTCCCGGTTAAACCTCTGCCGCCGGCCCGCCCTTTACTCCCGGCCTGATCTTTTCTCCCGGCTAAACCTCTGCTCCCGGCCCAACCTCTGCTCCCGGTTAAAGCTCTGCCCCCGGCCCGCCCTTTGCTCCCGGCCTGATTTTTTCTCCCGGCTAAACCTCTGCTCCCGGTTAAACCTCTGGCCCCGGCCCGCCCTTTGCTCCCGGCCTGATCTTCTCTCCCGGCTAAACCTCTGCTCCCGGTTAAACGTCTGCCCCCGGGCCCACCCTTTGCTCCCGGCCTGATGTTTTCTCCCGGCTAAACCACTGCTCCCGGTTAAACCTCTGCCCCCGGCCAACCCTTTGCTCCCGGCCTGATCTTTTCTCCCGGCTAAACCTCTACTCCCGGTTAAACCTCTGCCGCCGGCCCGCCCTTTGCTCCCGGCCTGATCTTTTCTCCCGGCTAAACCTCTGCTCCCGGTTAAACCTCTGTCCCGGCCCGCCCTTTGCTCCCGGCCCGCCCTTTTCTCCCGGCCTGATATTTTCTCCCGCCTAAACCACTGCTCCCGGTTAAACCTCTGCCCAAGGCCAGCCCTTTGCTCCCGGCCTGATCTTTTCTCCCGGCTAAACCTCTGCTCCCGGCCCGCCCTTTGCTCCCGGCCTGGTCTTTTCTCCTGCCTAAACCTCTGCCCGCGGCCTGACCTGTGCACCAGACCTGACCTTTTTCTTCTGTATTAACCTTTTCTGCGGCCTGACCTTTGCTCCCGGCCCCACTTTTCTGCGGGTCTCCCTTTGCTCCCGGCCTGATCTTTTTTCCCAGCTAAACCAATGCTCCCGGTTAAACCTCTGCCCCCGGCCCGCCCTTTGCTCCCGGCCTGATCTTTTCGCCCGGCTAAACCTCTGCTCCCGGTTAAACCTCTGCCGCCGGCCCGCCCTTTGCTCCCGGCCTGATCTTTTCTCCCGGTTAAACTTCTGCTCCCGGTTAAACCTCTGCCCCCGGCACTCCCTTTGCTCCCGGCCTGATCTTTTCTCCCGGCTAAACCTCTGCTCCTGACCTAACCTCTGCTCCCGGTTAAACCTCTGCCGCTGGCCCGCCCTTTGCTCCCGGCTTGATCTTTTCTCCCGGCTAAACCTCTGCTCCCGGTTAAACCTCTGCCCCCGGCCCACCCTTTGCTCCCGGCCTGATCTTTTCTCCTGGCAAAACCTCTGCCCCCGGCCCACCCTTTGCTCCCGGCCTGATGTTTTCTCCCGGCTAAACCTCTGCTCCTGGTTTACCCTCTGCTCCCGGCCCGCCCTTTGCTCCCGGCCTGATCTTTTCTCCCGGCTAAACCTCTGCTCCCGGCCTGACCTGTGCTCCAGACCTGACCTTTTTCATCTGGATTAACCTTTTCTGCGGGCCTGACCTTTGCTCCCGGCCCCACCTTTTCTCTGGGTCTCCCTTTGCTCCGGGCCTGATCTTTTTTCCCGGCCAAACCAATGCTCCCGGTTAAACCTCTGCCCCCGGCCCGCCCTTTGCTCCCTGCCTGATCTTTTCGCCCGGCTAAACCTCTGCTCCCATTTAAACCTCTTCCCCCGGCACTCCCTTTGCTCCCGGCCTGATCATTTCTCCCGGCTAAACCTCTGCTCCTGGTTAAACCTCTGCCCCCGGCCCGCCCTTTTCTCCCGGCCTGATCATTTCTCCCGGCTAAACCTCGGCTCCTGGTTAAACCTTTGCCCCCGGCACTCCCTTTGCTCCCGGCCTGATCTTTTCTCCTAGCTAAACCTCTGCTCCCTGCCCGCCCTTTGCTCCCGGCCTGGTCTTTTTTCCAGGCTAAACCTTTGCCCGCGGCCTGACCTGTGCTCCAGACCTGACCTTTTTCTTGTGGATTAACCTTTTCTGCGGGCCTGACCTTTGCTCCCGGCCCCACCTTTTCTTCGGGTCTCCCTTTGCTCCCGGGTTGATCTTTTCTCCCGGCTAAACCTCTGCCCCCAGCCCGCCCTTTGCTCCCGGCCTGATCTTTTCTCCCGGCTAAACCTCTGCTCCCGGTTAAACCTCTGCCAACGGCCCGCCCTTTGCTCCCGGCCTGATCATTTCTCCCGGCTAAACCTCTGCTCCCGGTTAAAACTCTGCCAACGGCCTGCCCTTTGCTCCCGGCCTGATCATTTCTCCCGGCTAAACCTCTGCTCCCGGTGAAACCTCTGCCCCCGGCCCGTCCTTTGCTCCCGGCCTGATCTTTTCTCCCGGCTAAACCTCTGCTCCCGGCCTGACCTGTGCTCCAGACCTGACATTTTTCTTCTGTATTAACCTTTTCTGCCGGCCTGACCTTTGCTCCCGGCCCCACCTTTTCTGCGGGTCTCCCTTTGCTCCCGGCCTGATCTTTTTTCCCGGCTAAACCAATGCTCCCGGTTAAACCTCTGCCGCCGGCCTGCCCTTTGCTCCCTGCCTGATCTTTTCTCCCGGCTAAACCTCTGCTCCCAGTTAAACCTCTTCCCCCGGCACTCCCTTTGCTCCCGGCCTGATCATTTCTCCCGGCTAAACCTCTGCTCCTGGTTAAACCTCGGCCCCCGGCCCGCCCTTTGCTCCCGGCCTGATCATTTCTCCCGGCTAAACCTCGGCTTCTGGTTAAACCTTTGCCCCCGGCACTCCCTTTGCTCCCGGCCTGATCTTTTCTCCCGGCTAAACCTCTGCCCCCGGCCCGCCCTTTGCTCCCCGCCTGATCTTTTCTCCCGGCTAAATCTCTGCTCCCGGTTAAACCTCTGCCCCCGGCCCGCCCTTTGCTCCCGGCCTGATCTTTTTTCCCGGCTAAACCTCTGCTCCCGGTTAAACCTCTGCTCCCGGCCCGCCCTTTGCTCCCGGCCTGATCTCTTCTCCCGGCTAAACCTCTGTTCCCGGTTAAACCTCTGCCCCCAGCCCGCCCTTTGCTCCCGGCTTTATCTTTTCTCCCGGCTAAACCTCTGCTCCCGGTTAAACGTCTGCCCCCGGCCTGCCATTTGCTCCCAGCCCCATCTTTTCTCCCGGCTAAACCTCTGCTCCCAGCCTGACCTGTGCTCCCGACCTTACCTTTTTCTTCCGGATTAACCTTTTCAGCGGGCCTGACCTTTGCTCCCGGCCCGCCCATTGCTCCCGGCCTGGTCTTTTCTCCCGGTTAAACCTCTGCCCCGGTACCGCCCTTTGTTTCAGACCGGATCTTTTCTCCTGGCTAAACCTCTGCCCCCGGCCCGCCCTTTGCTCCCGGCCTGATCCTTTCTTCTGGCCTGATATTTTCTCCCGGCTAAATCTCTGCCCCCGGCCCGCCCTCTGCTCCCGGCTTGATGTTTTCTCCCGGCTAAACCTCTGCTCTCGGACAAACCTCTGCCCCCGGCCCGCCCTTTGCTTCCGACCGGATCTTTTCTCCCGGACAAACCTCTGCTCCGGCCTGACTTGTGCTCCCGACCTGACCTTTTTCTTCTGGATTAACCTTTTCTGCGCATCTGACCTTTGCTCCCGCCCTGACCCTTTCTCCCGGCCCCACCTTTTCTCCCGGCCTCACCTTTTCTCCCGGCCAAACTTCTGCTCCCGGCCTGATCTTTTCTCCCGGCTAAACCTCTGCTCCCGGTTGAACCTCTGCCCCTGGCCCGCCCTTTGCTCCTGGCATGATCTCTTCTCCAGGCTAAATCTCTGCTCCCGGTTAAACCTCTGCCCCCGGCCCGCCCTTTGCTCCCAGTCTGATCTTTTCTCCCGGCTAAACCTCTGCTCCCGCACGGCCTTTGCTCCCGGCCTGATCTTTTCTCCTGGCTAAACCTCTGCCCCCGGCCCGCCCTTTGCTCCCGGCCTGATCTTTTCTCCCGGCTAAACCTCTGCTCCCGGCCCGCCCTTTGCTCCCGGCCTGGTCTTTTCTCCTGGCTAAACCTCTGCCCGCGGCCTGACCTGTGCTCCAGACCTGACCTATTTCTTCTGTATTAACCTTTTCTGCGGCCTGACCTTTGCTCCTGGCCCCACCTTTTCTGCGGGTCTCCCTTTGCTCCCGGCCTGATCTTTTTTCCCGGCTAAACCAATGCTCCCGATTAAACCTTTGCCCCCGGCCCGCCCTTTGCTGCCGGCCGGATCTTTTCTCCGGGCTAAACCTCTGCGCCCGGTTAAACCTCTGCCGCCGGCCCGCCTTTTGCTCCCGGCCTGATCTTTTCTCCCGGCTAAACCTCTGCTCCCGGTTAAACCTCTGCCCCGGTCCGCCCTTTGCTCCCGGCCTGATCTTTTCTCCCGCCTAAACCTCTGCTCCCGGCCCAACATCTGCTCCCGGTTAAACCTCTGCCCCGGCCCGCCCTTTGCTACCGGCCTGATCTGTTCTCCCGGCTAAACCTCTGCTCTCAGTTAAACCTCTGCTCCCGGCCCGCCCTTTGCTTCCGGCCTGATCTTTTCTCCCGGCTAAAACTCTGCTCCCCTTTAAACCTCTGCCCCCGGCCCGCCCTTTGCTCCCGGCCTGATCTTTTCTCCCGGCTAAACCTCTGGCCCGGGTTAAACCTCTGCCCCCGCCCCGCCCTTTGCTCCCGGCCTGATCTTTTCTCCCGGCTAAACCACTGCTCCCGATTAAAACCTCTGCCCAAGGCCCGCCCTTTGCTCCCGGCCTGATCTTTTCTCCCGGCTAAACCCCTGCTCCCGGTTAAACCTCTGCCCCCGGCCCGCCCTTTGCTCCCGGCCTGATATTTTCTCCCGGCTAAACCTCTGCTCCCGGTTAAACCTCTGCTCCCGGCCCGCCCTTTGCTCCCGGCCTGATCTTTTCTCCCGGCTTAACCTCTGCTCCCGGCCCAACCTCTGTTCCCGGTTAAACCTCTGCCCCCGGCCCGCCCTTTGCTCCCGGCCTGATCTTTTCTACCGGCTAAACCTCTGCTCCCGGTTAAACCTCTGCCCCCGGCCCGCCCTTTGCTCCCGGCCTGATCTTTTCTCCCGGCTAAAACTCTGCTCCCGGTTAAACCTGTGCTCCCGGCCTGCCCTTTGCTGCCGGCCTGATATTTTCTTTCGGCTAAACCTCTGCTCCCAGTTAAACCTCTGTCCCGGCCCGCCCTTTGCTCCCGGCCTGTTCTTTTCTCCCGGCTAAAACTCTGCTCCCGTTTAAACCTCTGCCCCCGCCCCGCCCTTTTCTCCCGGCCTGATCTTTTCTCCTGCCTAAACCACTGCTCCCGGTTAAACCTCTGCCCAAGGCCCGCCCTTTGCTCCCGGCCTTATCTTTTCTCCCGGTCAAACCTCTGCTCCCGGCCCGCCCTTTGCTCCCGGCCTGATCTCTTCTCCCGGCTAAACCTCTGCTCTCGGTTAAACCTCTGCTCCCGGCCCGCCCTTTGCTCCCGGCCTGATCTTTTCTCCCGGCTAAAACTCTGCTCCCATTTAAACCTCTGCCCCCGGCCCCCCCTTTGCTCCCGGCCTGATATTTTCTCCCGGCTAAACCTCCGCTCCGGGTTAAACCTCTGCCCCCGCCCCGCCCTTTGCTCCCGGCCTGATCTTTTCTCCCGGCTAAACCACTGCTCCCGGTTAAACCTCTGCCCAAGGCCCGCCCTTTGCTCCCGGCCTGATCTTTCCTCCCGGCTAAACCTCTGCTCCCGGTTAAACCTCTGCCCCCGGCCCGCCCTTTGCTCCCGGCTTGATCTTTCCTCCCGGCTAAACCTCTGCTCCCAGTTAAACCTCTGCCCCCGGCCCGCCATTTGCTCCTAGCCCCATCTTTTCGCCCGGCTAAACCTCTGCTCCTGGCCTGACCTGTGCTTCCGACCTGATCTTTTTCTTCCGGATTAACCTTTTCTGCGGGCCTGGGCTTTGCTCCCGGCCCCACCTTTTTTGCGGGTCTCCCTTTGCTCCCGGCCTGATCTTTTTTCCCAGCTAAACCTCTGCTCCCGGTTAAACCTCTGCCGCCGGCCCGCCCTTTGCTCCCGGCCTCATCTTTTCTCCCGGCTAAACCTCTGCTCCAGGCCCAACCTCTGCTCAAGGTTAAACCTCTGCCCCCGGCCCGCCCTTTGCTCCCGGCCTGATTTTTTCTCCCGGCTAAACCTCTGCTCCCGGTTAAACCTCTGCCCCCGGCCCGCCCTTTGCTCCCGGCCTGATCTTCTCTCCCGGCTAAACCTCTGCTCCCGGTTAAACGTCTGCCCCCGTGCCCACCCTTTGCTCCCGGCCTGATATTTTCTCCCGGCTAAACCACTGCTTCCGGTTAAACCTCTGCCCCTGGCCCACCCTTTGCTCCCGGCCTGATCTTTTCTCCCGGCTAAACATCTGCTCCCGGTTAAACCTCTGCCCCCGGCCCGCCCTTTGCTCCCGGCCTGATCTTTTCTCCCGCCTAAACCTCTGCTCCCGGTTAAACCTCTGCCGCCGGCCCGCCCTTTGCTCCCGGCCTGATCTTTTCTCCCGGCTAAACCTCTGCTCCCGGTTAAACCTCTGTCCCGGCCCGCCCTTTGCTCCCGGCCTGTTCTTTTCTCCCGGCTAAAACTCTGCTCCCGGTTAAATCTCTGCTCCCGGCCTGATCTTTTCTCCCGGCTAAACCTCTGCTCCCGGTTAAACCTCTGCCCCCGGCCCGCCCTTTGCTCCCGGCCTGATCTTTTCTCCCGGCTAAACCTCTGCTCCCGGCCCGCCCTTTGCTCCCGGCCTGATCTTTTCTCCCGGCTAAACCTCTGCTCCCGGTTAAACCTCTGTCCCCGGCCCGCCCTTTGCTCCTGGCCTGATCTTTTCTCCCGGCTAAACCTCTGGTCCGGGTTAAACCTTTGCCCCCGCCTCGCCCTTTTCTCCCGGCCTGATATTTTCTCCCGCCTAAACCACTGCTCCCGGTTAAACCTCTGCCCAAGGCCCGCCCTTTGCTCCCGGCCTGATCTTTTCTCCCGGCTAAACCTCTGCTCCCGGCCCTCCTTTGCTCCGGGCCTGATCTCTTCTACCGGCTAAACCTGTGCTCCCGGCTAAACCTCTGCCCCCGGCCCGCCCTTTGCTTCCGACCGGATCTTTTCTCCCAGACAAACCTCTGCTCCCGGCCTGACTTGTGTTCCCGACCTGACCTTTTTCTTCTGGATTAACCTTTTCTGTGCGTCTGACCTTTGCTCCCGCCCTGACCTTTTCTCCCGGCCCCACCTTATCTCCCGGCCAAACTTCTGCTCCCGGTCTGATCTTTTCTCCCGGCTAAACCTCTGCTCCCGGTTGAACCTCTGCCCCTGGCCCATCCTTTGCTCCCGGCCTGATCTCTTCTCCCGGCTAAATCTCTGCTCCGGGTTAAACCTCTGCCCCCGGCCCGCCCTTTGCTTTCGACCTGATGTTTTCTCCTGGCTAAACCTATGCCCCCGGCCCGCCCTTTGCTCCCGGCCTGATCTTTTCTCCCGGCTAAACCTCTGCTCCTGGTTAAACCTCTGCCGCCGGCCCGCCCTTTGCTCCTGGCCTGATCTTTTCTCCCGGCTAAACCTCTGCCCCCGCCCCGCCCTTTGCTCCCGCCCTGATCTTTTCTCCCGGTGAAACCTCTGCCCCCGGCCCGCCCTTTGCTCCCGGCTAAACCTCTGCTCCCGGTTAAACCTCTGCCCCCGGCGCGATCTTTGCTTCCGACCGGATCTTTTCTCCTGGCTAAACCTCTGCCCTCGGCCCACCCTTTGCTCCCGGCCTGATCTTTTCTCCCAGCCCCATCTTTTCTCCCGGCTAAACCTCTGCTCCCGGCCCGCCCTTTGCTCCCGGCCCCATCTTTTCTCCCGGCTAAACCTCTGCTCCCGCTTAAACCTCTGCCCCCGGCCCGATCTTTCTCCCGGCCAAACCTCTGCTCCCGGTTAAACCTCTGCCCCCGGACCGCCCTTTGCTCCCGGCCTGATCTTTTCTCCCGACTAAACCTCTGCCCCCAGCCCGCCCTTTGCTCCCAACCTGATGTTTTCCTCCGGCCTGACCTCTGCCCCCGGCCCGCCCTTTCGTCCCGGCCTGATCTTTTCTCCCAGCCCCATATTTTCTCCTGGCCAAACCTCTGCCCCGGCCCGCCCTTTGCTCCCGGCCTGAGGTTTTCTCCCGGCCTGACCTCTGCCCCCGGCCCGCCCTTTGCTCCCGGCCCCATCTTTTCTCCCTGCCTGATGTTTTCTCCCGGCCTGAACTCTGCCCCCGGTCCGCCCTTTGCTTCCGACCGGATCTTTTCTCCCGGCTAAACCTGTGCCCCGGGCCCGCCCTTTGCTCCCGGCCTGATCTTTTCTCCCAGCTAAACCTCTGCCGCCGGCCCGCCCTTTGCTTCCGGCCTGATGTTTTCTCCCGGCTAAATATCTGGTCCCAGTTAAACCTTTGGCCGCGGCCCGCCATTTGCTCCCGGCCCCATCTTTTCTCCCGGCTAAACCTCTGCTCCCGCTTAAACCTCTGCCCCCGGCCCGATCTTTTCTCCCGTCCAAACCTCTGCTCCCGGTTAAACCTCTGCTCCCGGCCCGCCCTTTGCTCCCGGCCTGATCTTTTCTCCCGGCTAAACCTCTGCTCCCGGCCCATCCTCTGCTCCCGGTTAAACCTCTGCTCCCGGCCCGCCCTTTGCTCCCGGCCTGATCTTTTCTCCTGGCTAAACCACTGCTCCCGGTTAAACCTCTGCCCCCGGCCCGCCCTTTGCTCCCGGCCTGATCTTTTCTCCCGGCTAAACCTCTGCTCCCGGTTAAACCTCTGCCCCCGGCCCGCCCTTTGCTCCCGGCCTGATCTTTTCTCCTGGCTAAACCACTGCTCCCGGTTAAACCTCTGCCCCCGGCCCGCCCTTTGCTCCCGGCCTGATCTTTTCTCCCGGCTAAACCTCTGCTCCCGGTCAAACCTCTGCCCCCGACCCACCCTTTGCTCCCGGCCTGATGTTTTCTTCCGGGTAAACCTCTGCTCCCGGTGAAACCTCTGCCCCCGGCCCGCCCTTTCCTCCCGGCCTGACCTTTTCTCCCAGCCCCATATTTTCTCCTGGCCAAACCTCTGCCCCCGGCCGGCCCTTTGCTCCCGGCCTGACCTTTTCTCCCGGCTAAACCTCTGCTCCCGGTTAAACCTGTGCTCCCGGCCCGCCCTTTGCTCCCGGCCTGATCTTTTCTCCCGGCTAAACCTCTGCTCCCAGTTAAACCTCTGTCCCGGCCCGCCCTTTGCTCCCGGCCTGTTCTTTTCTCCCGGCTAAACCTCTGCTCCCGGTTAACCCTCTGCCCCTGGCCCGCCCTTTGCTCCAGGCCTGATCTTTTCTCCCAGCTAAACCTCTGCTCCCGGTTAAACCTCTGCTCCCGGCCCGCCCTTTGCTCCCGGCCTGATCTTTTCTTCCGGCTAAACCTCTGGCTGAGGCCTTACCTGTGCTCCAGACCTGACCTTTTTCTTCTGGACTAACCTTTTCTGCGGGCCTGACCTTTGCTCCCGGCCCCACCTTTTCTGCGGGTCTCCCTTTGCTCCCGGCCTGATCTTTTCTCCCGGCTAAACCTCTGCTCCCTGTTAAACCTCTGCCGCCGGACCGCCCTTTGCTCCCGGCCTGATCTTTTTTCCCGGCTAAACCTCAGATCCCGGTAAAACCTCTGCCCCCGGCCCGCCCTTTGCTCCCGGCCTTATCTTTCCTCCCGGCTAAACCTCTGCCCCCGGCCCACCCTTTGCTCCCGGCCTGATCTTTTCTCCCGGCTAAACCTCTGCTCCCGGTTAAACCTCTCCCCCGGCCCGCCCTTTGCTCCCGGCTTGATCTTTCCTCCCGGCTAAACCTCTGCTCCCGGTTAAACCTCTGCCCCCGGCCCGCCATTGGCTCCCAGCCCCATCTTTTCTCCTGGCTAAATCTCTGGTCCTGGCCTGACCTGTGCTTCCGACCTGATCTTTTTCTTCCGGATTAACCTTTTCTGCGGGCCTGACCTTTGCTCCCGGCCCCACCTTTTCTGCGGGTGTCCCTTTGCTCCCGGCCTGATGATTTTTCCCGGCTAAACCTCTGCTCCCGGTTGAACCTCTGCCGCCGGCCCGCCCTTTGCTCCCGGCCTGCTCTTTTCTCCCGGCTAAACCTCTGCTCCCGGCCCAACATCTGCTCCCGGTTAAACCTCTGCCCCCGGCCCGCCCTTTGCTACCGGCCTGATCTGTTCTCCCGGCTAAACCTCTGCTCTCAGTTAAACCTCTGCTCCCGGCCCGCCCTTTGCTTCCGGCCTGATCTTTTCTCCCGGCTAAAACTCTGCTCCCCTTTAAACCTCTGCCCCCGGCCCGCCCTTTGCTCCCGGCCTGATCTTTTCTCCCGGCTAAACCTCTGGCCCGGGTTAAACCTCTGCCCCCGCCCCGCCCTTTGCTCCCGGCCTGATCTTTTCTCCCGGCTAAACCACTGCTCCCGATTAAACCTCTGCCCAAGGCCCGCCCTTTGCTCCCGGCCTGATCTTTTCTCCCGGCTAAACCCCTGCTCCCGGTTAAACCTCTGCCCCCGGCCCGCCCTTTGCTCCCGGCCTGATATTTTCTCCCGGCTAAACCTCTGCTCCCGGTTAAACCTCTGCTCCCGGCCCGCCCTTTGCTCCCGGCCTGATCTTTTCTCCCGGCTTAACCTCTGCTCCCGGCCCAACCTCTGTTCCCGGTTAAACCTCTGCCCCCGGCCCGCCCTTTGCTCCCGGCCTGATCTTTTCTACCGGCTAAACCTCTGCTCCCGGTTAAACCTCTGCCCCCGGCCCGCCCTTTGCTCCCGGCCTGATCTTTTCTCCCGGCTAAAACTCTGCTCCCGGTTAAACCTGTGCTCCCGGCCTGCCCTTTGCTGCCGGCCTGATATTTTCTTCCGGCTAAACCTCTGCTCCCAGTTAAACCTCTGTCCCGGCCCGCCCTTTGCTCCCGGCCTGTTCTTTTCTCCCGGCTAAAACTCTGCTCCCGTTTAAACCTCTGCCCCCGCCCCGCCCTTTTCTCCCGGCCTGATCTTTTCTCCCGCCTAAACCACTGCTCCCGGTTAAACCTCTGCCCAAGGCCCGCCCTTTGCTCCCGGCCTTATCTTTTCTCCCGGTCAAACCTCTGCTCCCGGCCCGCCCTTTGCTCCCGGCCTGATCTCTTCTCCCGGCTAAACCTCTGCTCTCGGTTAAACCTCTGCTCCCGGCCCGCCCTTTGCTCCCGGCCTGATCTTTTCTCCCGGCTAAAACTCTGCTCCCATTTAAACCTCTGCCCCCGGCCCCCCCTTTGCTCCCGGCCTGATATTTTCTCCCGGCTAAACCTCCGCTCCGGGTTAAACCTCTGCCCCCGCCCCGCCCTTTGCTCCCGGCCTGATCTTTTCTCCCGGCTAAACCACTGCTCCCGGTTAAACCTCTGCCCAAGGCCCGCCCTTTGCTCCCGGCCTGATCTTTCCTCCCGGCTAAACCTCTGCTCCCGGTTAAACCTCTGCCCCCGGCCCGCCCTTTGCTCCCGGCTTGATCTTTCCTCCCGGCTAAACCTCTGCTCCCAGTTAAACCTCTGCCCCCGGCCCGCCATTTGCTCCTAGCCCCATCTTTTCGCCCGGCTAAACCTCTGCTCCTGGCCTGACCTGTGCTTCCGACCTGATCTTTTTCTTCCGGATTAACCTTTTCTGCGGGCCTGGGCTTTGCTCCCGGCCCCACCTTTTTTGCGGGTCTCCCTTTGCTCCCGGCCTGATCTTTTTTCCCAGCTAAACCTCTGCTCCCGGTTAAACCTCTGCCGCCGGCCCGCCCTTTGCTCCCGGCCTCATCTTTTCTCCCGGCTAAACCTCTGCTCCAGGCCCAACCTCTGCTCAAGGTTAAACCTCTGCCCCCGGCCCGCCCTTTGCTCCCGGCCTGATTTTTTCTCCCGGCTAAACCTCTGCTCCCGGTTAAACCTCTGCCCCCGGCCCGCCCTTTGCTCCCGGCCTGATCTTCTCTCCCGGCTAAACCTCTGCTCCCGGTTAAACGTCTGCCCCCGTGCCCACCCTTTGCTCCCGGCCTGATATTTTCTCCCGGCTAAACCACTGCTTCCGGTTAAACCTCTGCCCCTGGCCCACCCTTTGCTCCCGGCCTGATCTTTTCTCCCGGCTAAACATCTGCTCCCGGTTAAACCTCTGCCCCCGGCCCGCCCTTTGCTCCCGGCCTGATCTTTTCTCCCGCCTAAACCTCTGCTCCCGGTTAAACCTCTGCCGCCGGCCCGCCCTTTGCTCCCGGCCTGATCTTTTCTCCCGGCTAAACCTCTGCTCCCGGTTAAACCTCTGTCCCGGCCCGCCCTTTGCTCCCGGCCTGTTCTTTTCTCCCGGCTAAAACTCTGCTCCCGGTTAAATCTCTGCTCCCGGCCTGATCTTTTCTCCCGGCTAAACCTCTGCTCCCGGTTAAACCTCTGCCCCCGGCCCGCCCTTTGCTCCCGGCCTGATCTTTTCTCCCGGCTAAACCTCTGCTCCCGGCCCGCCCTTTGCTCCCGGCCTGATCTTTTCTCCCGGCTAAACCTCTGCTCCCGGTTAAACCTCTGTCCCCGGCCCGCCCTTTGCTCCTGGCCTGATCTTTTCTCCCGGCTAAACCTCTGGTCCGGGTTAAACCTTTGCCCCCGCCTCGCCCTTTTCTCCCGGCCTGATATTTTCTCCCGCCTAAACCACTGCTCCCGGTTAAACCTCTGCCCAAGGCCCGCCCTTTGCTCCCGGCCTGATCTTTTCTCCCGGCTAAACCTCTGCTCCCGGCCCTCCTTTGCTCCGGGCCTGATCTCTTCTACCGGCTAAACCTGTGCTCCCGGTTAAACCTCTGCCCCCGGCCCGCCCTTTGCTCCCGGCCTGATCTTTTCTCCCGGCTAAATCTCTGCTCCCGGCCTGACCTGTGCTCCAGACCTGATATTTTTCTTCTGTATTAACCTTTTCTGCGGGCCTGACCTTTGCTCCCGGCCCCACCTTTTCTGCGGGTCTCCCTTTGCTCCCGGCCTGATCTTTTTTCCCGGCTAAACCAATGCTCCCGGTTAAACCTCTGCCGCCGGCCTGCCCGTTGCTCCCTGCCTGATCTTTTCTCCCGGCTAAACCTCTGCTCCCAGTTAAACCTCTTCCCCCGGCACTCCCTTTGCTCCCGGCCTGATCATTTCTCCCGGCTAAACCTCTACTCCTGGTTAAACCTCTGCCCCCGGCCTGCCCTTTGCTCCCGGCCTGATCATTTCTCCCGGGTAAACCTCGGCTCCTGGTTAAACCTTTGCCCCCGGCACTCCCTTTGCTCCCGGCCTGATCTTTTCTCCTGGCTAAACCTCTGCTCCCGGCCCGCCCTTTGCTCCCGCCCTGGTCTTTTCTCCCGGCTAAACCTCTGCCCGTGGCCTGACCTGTGCTCCAGACCTGACCTTTTTCTTCTGGATTAACCTTTTCTGCTGACCTGACCTTTGCTCCTGGCCCCACCTTTTCTGCGGGTCTCCCTTTACTCCCGGCCTGATCTTTTCTCCCGGCTAAACCTCTGCCCCCGGCCCACCCTTTGCTCCCGGCCTGATCTTTTCTCCCGGCTAAATCTCTGCTCCCGGTTAAACCTCTGCCCCCGGCCCGCCCTTTGCTCCCGGCCTGATCTCTTCTCCCGGCTAAACCTCTGCTCCCAGTTAAACCTCTGCCCCCGGCCCGCCATTTGCTCCCAGTTCCATCTTTTCTCCTGGCTAAACCTCTGATCCTGGCCTGACCTGTGCTTCCGACCTGATCTTTTTCTTCCGGATTAACCTTTTCTGCGGGCCTGACCTTTTCTCCCGGCCCCACCTTTTCTGCGGGTCTCCCTTTGCTCCCGGCCTGATCTTTTTTCCCAGCTAAACGTCTGCTCCCGGTTAAACCTCTGCCGCCGGCCCGCCCTTTGCTCCCGGCCTGATTTTTTCTCCCGGCTAAACCTCTGCTCCCGGTTAAACCTCTGCCCCCGGGCCGCCCTTTGCTCCCGGCCTGATCTTCTCTCCCGGCTAAACCTCTGCTCCCGGTTAAACGTCTGCCCCCGGCACGCCCTTTGCTCCCGGCCTGATCTGTTCTCCCGGCTAAACCTCTGCTCTCGGTTAAACCTCTGCTCCCGGCCCGCCCTTTTCTCCCGGCCTGATCTTTTCTCCCGGCTAAAACTCTGCTCCCGTTTAAACCTCTGCCCCCGGCCCGCACTTTGCTCCCGGCCTGATATTTTCTCCCGGCTAAACCTCCGCTCCGGGTTAAACCTCTGCCCCAGCCCCGCCCTTTGCTCCCGGCCTGATCTTTTCTCCCGGCTAAACCACTGGTCCCAGTTAAACCTCTGCCCCCGGCCCGCCATTTGCTCCCAGCCCCATCTTTTGTACCGGCTAAACCTCTGCTTCTGGCCTGACCTGTGCTTCTGACCTGATCTTTTTCTTCCGGATTAAACTTTTCTGCGGGCCTGAGCTTTGCTCCCGGCCCCACCTTTTTTGCGGGTCTCCCTTTGCTCCCGGCCTGATCTTTTTTCCCAGCTAAACCTCTGCTCCTGGTTAAACCTCTGCCGCCAGCCCGCCCTTTGCTCCCGGCCTCATCTTTTCTCCCGGCTAAACCTCTGCTCCTGGCCCAACCTCTGCTCCAGGTTAAACCTCTGCCCCCGGCCCGCCCTTTGCTCCCGGCTTGATCTTTTCTCCCGGCTAAACCTCTGCTCCCGGTTAAACGTCTGCCCCCGGCCCGCCATTTGCTCCCAGCCCCATCTTTTCTCCCGGGTAAACCTCTGCTCCCAGCCTGACCTGTGCTCCCTACCTTACCTTTTTCTTCCGGATTAACCTTTTCAGCGGGCCTGACCTTTGCTCCCGGCCCGCCCTTTGCTCCCGGCCTGGTCTTTTCTCCCAGTTAAACCTCTGCCCCCGGACCGCCCTTTGTTTCAGACCGGATCTTTTCTCCTGGCTAAACCTCATCCCCGGCCCGCCCTCGGCTCCCGGCCTGATGTTTTCTCCCGGCTAAACCTCTGCTCCCGGACAAACCTCTGCCCCCGGCCCGCCCTTTGCTTCCGACCGGATCTTTTCTCCCGGACAAACCTCTGCTCCCGGCCTGACTTGTGCTCCCGACCTGACCTTTTTCTTCTGGATTAACCTTTTCTGTGCGTCTGACCTTTTCTCCCGCCCTGACCTTTTCTCCCGGCCCCACCTTTTCTCCCGGCCTCACCTTTTCTCCCGGCCAAA
Organism: Ornithorhynchus anatinus; assembly: GCF_004115215.2. Classification (NCBI taxonomy): domain Eukaryota; kingdom Metazoa; phylum Chordata; class Mammalia; order Monotremata; family Ornithorhynchidae; genus Ornithorhynchus; species Ornithorhynchus anatinus. The sequence goes on along the minus strand of NC_041731.1, from coordinate 24,698,854 downwards.
CTTCTGCTCCCGGCCTGATCTTTTCTCCCGGCTAAACCTCTGCTCCCGGTTGAACCTCTGCCCCTGGCCCGCCCCTTGCTCCCGGCCTGATCTCTTCTCCCGGCTAAATCTCTGCTCCCGGTTAAACCTCTGCCCCCGGCCCGCCCTTTGCTCCCGGTCTGATCTTTTCTCCCGGCTAAACCTCTGCTCCCGCCCCGCCCTTTGCTCCCGGCCTGATCTTTTCTCCTGGCTAAACCTCTGCTCCCGGCCCGCCCTTTGCTCCCGGCCTGATCTCTTCTCCCGGCTAAATCTCTGCTCCCGGTTAAACCTCTGCCCCCGGCCCGCCCTTTGCTCCCGGTCTGATCTTTTCTCCCGGCTAAACCTCTGCTCCCGCCCCGCCCTTTGCTCCCGGCCTGATCTTTTCTCCTGGCTAAACCTCTGCTCCCGGCCCGCCCTTTGCTCCCGGCCTGATCTTTTCTCCCGGCAAAACCTCTGCTCCCGGTTAAACATCTGCCCCCGGACCGCCCTTTGCTCCCAGCCTGATCTTTTCTTCTGGCCTGATGTTTTCTCCCGGCTAAATCTCTGCCCCCGGCCTGCCCTTTGCTCCCGGCCTGGTCTTTTCTCCCGGCCAAACCTCTGCTCCCGGACAAACCTCTGCCCCCGGCCAGCCCTTTGCTTCCGACCGGATCTTTTCTCCCAGACAAACCTCTGCTCCCGGCCTGACCTGTGCTCCCGACCTGACCTTTTTCTTCTGGATTAACCTTTTCTGCGCGTCTGACCTTTGCTCCCCCCCTGACCTTTTCTCCCGGCCCCACCTTTTCTCCCGGCCCCACCTTTTCTCCCGGCCAAACGTCTGCTCCCGGCCTGATCTTTTCTCCCGGCTAAACCTCTGCTCCCGGTTGAACCTCTGCCCCTGGCCCGCCCTTTGCTCCCGGCCTGATCTCTTCTCCCGGCTAAATCTCTGCTCCCGGTTAAACCTCTGCCCCCGGCCCGCCCTTTGCTTCCGACCGGATCTTTTCTCCCAGACAAACCTCTGCTCCCGGCCTGACCTGTGCTCCCGACCTGACCTTTTTCTTCTGGATTAACCTTTTCTGCGCGTCTGACCTTTGCTCCCCCCCTGACCTTTTCTCCCGGCCCCACCTTTTCTCCCGGCCCCACCTTTTCTCCCGGCCAAACGTCTGCTCCCGGCCTGATCTTTTCTCCCGGCTAAACCTCTGCTCCCGGTTGAACCTCTGCCCCTGGCCCGCCCTTTGCTCCCGGCCTGATCTCTTCTCCCGGCTAAATCTCTGCTCCCGGTTAAACCTCTGCCCCCGGCCCGCCCTTTGCTCCCGGTCTGATATTTTCTCCCGGCTAAACCTCTGCCCCCGGCCCGCCCTTTGCTCCCGGCCTGATCTGTTCTCCCGGCCAAACACCTGCTCCCGGCCAAACCTCTACTCCTGGCCAAACCTCTGCTCCCGGCCTGATCTTTTCTCCCGGCCAAACCGCTGCTCCCGGCTAAACATCTGCTCCTGGCCCGAACTTTGCTCCCGTCCTAATCTTTTCTGCTGGCTAAACCTCTGCTCCCGGCCTGACCTGTGCTCGCGACCTGAACTTTTTCTTCTGGCCTGATCTTTTCTGCGGATCTGGCCTCCGCTCCCGGCCCCACCTTTGCTCCTGGCCTAATCTTTCCTCCCGGCTAAACCTCTGCTCCCGGCCAGACCTTTTTCTTCCCGCCTGATTTCTTCTGCGGGTCTGACCTTTGCTCCCGGCCTAATCTTTTCTGCTGGCTAAACGTCTGCTCCCGGCCTGACCTGTGCTCCCGACCTGACCTTTTCTGCGGGCCTGACCTTTACTCCTGGCCTGACCTTTGCTCCCGGCCTTACCTTTTCTGCGGGTCTGGCCTCTGCTCCCAGCCCCACCTTTGCTACCGGCCAAACCTCTGCTCCCGGCCTGACCTTTTCTCTCAGCTAAACCTCTTTTGCAGGTCTGCCCTTTGCTCCCGGCCTGATCTTTCCTCCCGTCCAAACCTCTGCTCCCGGCTAAACCTGTGCTCCCGGCCTGATCTTTGCCCCGGCCTGATCTTTTATCCCGGCCAAACCTCTGCTCCCGGCCAAACCTCTGCTCCTGGACAAACCTCTGCTCGCGGCCTGACCTTTCTTCTCAGCTAAACCTCTGCTACCCGCCTGACCTTTGCTCCCGGCCTGATCTTTCCTCCCGTCCAAACCTCTGCTCCCGGCTAAACCTATGCTCCCAGCCCGACATTTCCTCCCGGCCCGACCTTTTCTCCCGGCCCGACCTTTGCTCCCGTCCTGATCTTTTCTCCCGGCCAAACCTCTGCTCCCCGCTAAACCTTTGTTCCCGGCCCGCCCTTTGCTCCCGGCGCGACCTTTTCTCCCCGCCCCACCTTTTCTCCCGGCCAAACCTCTGCTCCCGGCCAAACCTCTGCTCCCGGCCTGACCTTTTCTCTCAGCTAAACCTCTTCTGTGGGCCTGACCTTTCCTCGCGGTCTGACCCTTTCTGCGGGTCTGGCCGCTGCTCCCGGCCCCACCTTTGCTCCCGGCCAAAGCTCCGCTCCCGGCCTGACCTTTTTTCTCAGCTAAACCTCTTCTGCGGGCCTGACCTTTGCCCCCGGCCTGACCTTTGCTCCCGGCCTGACCTTTTCTGCGGGTCAGGCCTCTGCTCCCGGCCCCACCTTTGCTCCCGGCCAAACCTCTGCTCCCGGTCTTACCTTTTATCTCAGCTAAACCTCTTCTGCAGGTCTGCCCTTTGCTCCTGGCCTGATCTTTCCTCCCGTCCTAACCTCTGCTCCCGGTTAAACCTGTGCTCCCGGCCTGATCTTTTCTCCCGGCCAGATCTTTTCTCCCGGCCAGATCTTTTCTCCCGGCCAAACCTCTGCTCCCGGACAAACCTCTGCTCCCGGCCTGACCTTTTCTCTCAGCTAAACTTCTTCTGCGGGTCTGCCCTTTGCCCCCGGCCTGATCTTTCCTCCCGTCCAAACCTCTGCTTCCGGCTAAACCTTTGCTCCCGGCCGACCTTTGCTCCCGGCCTGATCTTTTCTCTCAGCTAAAGCTTTTCGGTGGGTCTGCCCTTTGCTCCCGGCCTGATCTTTTCTCCCGGCTAAACCAATGCTCCCGGTTAAACCTCTGCCGCCGGCCTGCCCTTTGCTCCCGGCCTGATCTTTTCTCCAGGCTAAACCTCTGCTCCCAGTTAAACCTCTTCCCCCGGCACTCCCTTTGCCCCCGGCCTGATCATTTCTCCCGGCTAAACCTCTGCTCCTGGTTAAACCTCTGCCCCCGGCACTCCTTTTGCTCCCGGCCTGATCTTTTCTCCTGGCTAAACCTCTGCTGCCGGCCCCCCCTTTGCTCCTTGCCTGGTCTTTTCTCCCGGCTAAACCTCTGTCCGCGGCCTGACCTGTGCTCCAGACCTGACCTTTTTCTTCTGGATTAACCTTTTCTGCGGGCCTGACCTTTGCTCCCGGCCCCACCTTTTCTGCGGGTCTCCCTTTGCTCCCGGCCTGATCTTTTCTCCCGGCTAAATCTCTGCTCCCGGTTAAACCTCTCCCCCCGGCCCGCCCTTTGCTCCCGGCCTGATCTCTTCTCCCGGCTAAACCTCTGTTCCCGGTTAAACCTCTGCCCCCGGCCCGCCCTTTGCTCCCGGCTTGATCTTTTCTCCCGGCTAAACCTCTGCTCCCGGTTAAACGTCTGCCCCCGGCCCGCCATTTGCTCCCAGCCCCATCTTTTCTCCCGGCTAAACCTCTGCTCCCAGCCTGACCTGTGCCCCCGACCTGACCTTTTCTACCGGCCTAAACCTTTCTGCGGGTCTGACTTTTCTTCCGCCCTAACCTTTTCTGCGGGTCTAACCTCTGCTCCTGGCCTGACCTGTGCTCCCGACCTTACCTTTTTCTTCCGGATTAACCTTTTCAGCGGGCCTGACCTTTGCTCCCGGCCCCACCTTTTCTCCCGGCCAGACCATTTCTTTCGGCCCGCCGTTTGTCTTCCGGCCTAAGGTTTTCTGCGGGCTTGACCTTTGCTCCCGGCCTGACCTTTTCGGCGGGTCAGGCCTCAGCTCCCGGCCCCACTTTTGCTCCCGACCAAACCTCTGCTCCCGGCTAAACCTCTACACCCCGCCCGACCTTTGCTCCCGGCCTAATCTTTCCTCCCGGCTAAACCTCTGCTCCCGGCCTGCCCTGTGCTCCCGACCAGACGTTTTCTTCCGGCCTAACCTTTTCTGCGGGTCTGACCTTTGCTCCCGGCCTAATCTTTTCTGCGGGTCTGACCTTTGCTCCCGGCCCAACCTCTGCTCCCGGTGTACCCTTTGCCCCTCGGCTGCTCGGTTTTGTGTCCGGGCCCCTCCTCGGCTGTGGGCCTCCCCTTTCCAGGTCCCGTCCCCACGTCGCCTCGCCCCCCCCCCCCCACCCCTCGTCGGACCTTTTCCTCTCGCCGACCCCTGTTCCCGGGCCCGGCCTTTTTTCGCCGGGGTCCCTTTTCTCCGGGCCTCCCCCTTTGTCCTAGGTCCCCCGTTTCGCGGCCCGTCAGCTGGCTTCCCGGCCCCACCTTTTGCCCTCGGCCCCCTTACTCCTCCCGGCTTCCCCCTTCCCCCTCCCCATCCTGTTGGCGCCCGGCCCCACTCTGTCCCAGAGCCCCACCTTCCCCCCAGCCCCCCAACCCGTCTCCCCACGCCCCCCGTTTTTTTCTTCTCCCCGTCTCGCCTTCTCCTCCCGGCCGACCCGTCTCCCTCGGTCTCCCGGGTCTGCCCGGGCCTGACCGTTGCCACGGGCCTCTCCGGTGGCCCTCGCCTCCCCATGGGCCCAGGCCCCCCAACCCCGCCAGCTGTGCGCTGCGGCGGACTGGGCACCGCCCCATTGTGGGGCCCCTGTCAGCCCCCCGTCGGGTGCCCGGTGCCGCTCCCCGTCTTGGAGGCTCGTCGGTCTTCTCCTGGGGTCCGACCTCCCTCCCGCCTCGGCCCGCACCCTGAGTGGCCGCTGCGCTGCCACCCCAGGCGGCGGGGCGTGGGGCGGCGGAGGGGGGTGTGTCTGCCTGGGTGGGGGGGCGGGGGAAGCCGCGGGATGAGACGCAGGCCCGTCCCGGGACCCCGGGGGTGCGGGCTCCTTGCGGGCGGCCCGTCCGGTCCGCTCGGCTGGGAACAGGCGAAGCACCGCAACCCCTGCCACCCTCTCCGCCCCAGGCCGGCCCGGGCCCCCGAGGAGACCCTGCCTCACCCCCGGCCAGCTGGCCCCCTTTCCGGGCTGAGGAGGGTGGGTCCGTGTGGGGCGGGGGACTCTGATGTTCACGGACGTCACGGGGCCTAGGCCAGGGAACCGCGGCCGCCAGAGAGGGAGGGCGGGTGGGCGGGCAGGTGCCCCGCAGCTCGGCCGGAGGTGGGAGCTGGCTCGCTGGGTGGCTGGCTGGCTGGCTCACTCTGGCGTTTGTTTCTCTTGCCCTCCCAGGCCCGAACCACGGTGGGGCCTGCTGGCGGTGCCGGCCCAGCCCGTCCGGGCCCAACGCTGGAGCCTGCTGCCCGCCCTTCGGCGGGGCCACACCGACCTTAGTGGGAGAAGATGGAGAGCATCTGCAGGTGAGTCGGGGGGGGCGGGCGGCGCCGTACCCTTCGAGTCGCCCTCACTGTCGTCGTCGCCGCCGCCGCCGGGGCAGGGTCCCGCCCCGAGCGGCTGGAGAGCCTGGCCCCGCCGGACCGGCCGGCCCCCCCAACCTCCTCCTCCCTTGCCTCGACCAGCAGGATGCGTAGGAGGAGGAGCCGGAGCCAGCGGAGGAGGATTCTTCCTTTTCTTCTTCTTCTTCCTCTTCTTCTTCTTGTTCTTCTTGTGGCTTTGGACTCTCTGGCCCCACCGGCCCCCCCACGGGACGGCCCGGTGTTCCCCCCCTTTTCCCCGTCTTGGGCCCTCCCCTCTTGCCCTCGCGCCGGCTCTCTCCCCCTCCCCTGGCCTGGCCTTGCCTGGCCTGGCCCTGCGCGCCCTCCCTTCTGGTGCGAGGCCCCCCCTTGGTCCCGGTTTTGCCTTTGGCCGCTCGCGCCCCCCTTTCCCCTCTCGCCACCCCCCTTGTCCTCCCATCGCCTGGCCTCGACCTCGGGCCCCGCCGTCTGCCTGGCCTCCGCTTGGTCCCCGGCCTCCGGTGTTTCCGGAGCACTCGCCGACCTCGGCTCCGGCCCTCCCCCTCGGCCCTGGCCGCCGCCTCCCCATTTCTGCTGCTGGCTTCCCCTTGCCGCCCCCCCCCCCCGCTCCTCTTGCCCCCTGCCCTCCCCGGGTCCCCTCTCCTCCCCTGGGTCGGTCCCCAGCTCGCCCCATCTTTGTTCCCCGTCGGTCCTGAGCTCCCGGCCGGTCCTTTTCTGCGCGTCTGACTTTTGCTCCCGCCCTGCCCTTTGCTCCCGGCCCCACGTTTTCTCCCGGCCAAACCTTTGGTCCCAGCCTGACCTTTTCTCTCAGCTAAACCTTTTCGGCGGGTCTGCCCTTTGCTCCCGGCCTGATCTTTTCTCCCGGCTAAACCAATGCTCCCGGTTAAACCTCTGCCGCCGGTCTGCCCTTTGCTCCCGGCCTGATCTTTTCTCCCGGCTAAACCTCTGCTCCCAGTTAAACCTCTTCCCCCGGCACTCCCTTTGCTCCCGGCCTGATCATTTCTCCCGGCTAAACCTCTGCTCCTGGTTAAACCTCTGCCCCCGGCCCGCCCTTTGCTCCCGGCCTGATCATTTCTCCCGGCTAAACCTCTGCTCCTGGTTAAACCTCTGCCCCCGGCACTCCCTTTGCTCCCGGCCTGATCTTTTCTCCTGGCTAAACCTCTGCCCCCGGCCCGCCCTTTGCTCCCGGCCTGATCATTTCTCCCGGCTAAACCTCTGCTCCTGGTTAAACCTCTGCCCCCGGCACTCCCTTTGCTCCCGGCCTGATCTTTTCTCCTGGCTAAACCTCTGCTCCCGGCCCGCCCTTTGCTCCCGGCCTGGTCTTTTCTCCCGGCTAAACCTCTGCCCGCGGCCTGACCTGTGCTCCAGACCTGACCTTTTTCTTCTGGATTAACCTTTACTGCGGGCCTGACCTTTGCTCCCGGCCCCACCTTTTCTGCGGGTCTCCCTTTGCTCCCGGCCTGATCTTTTCTCCCGGCTAAACCTCTACCCCCGGCCCGCCCTTTGCTCCCGGCCTGATCTTTTCTCCCGGCTAAATCTCTGCTCCCGGTTAAACCTCTGCCCCCGGCCCGCCCTTTGCTCCCGGCCTGATCTCTTCTCCCGGCTAAACCTCTGTTCCCGGTTAAACCTCTGCCCCCGGCCCGCCCTTTGCTCCCGGCTTGATCTTTTCTCCCGGCTAAACCTCTGCTCCCGGTTAAACGTCTGCCCCCGGCCCGCCATTTGCTCCCAGCCCCATCTTTTCTCCCGGCTAAACCTCTGCTCCCAGCCTGACCTGTGCTCCCGACCTGACCTTTTCTTCCGGCCTAAACTTTTCTGCGGGTCTGACTTTTCTTCCGCCCTAACCTTTTCTGCGGGTCTAACCTCTGCTCCTGGCCTGACCTGTGCTCCCGACCTTACCTTTTTCTTCCGGATTAACCTTTTCAGCGGGCCTGACCTTTGCTCCCGGCCCGCCCTTTGCTCCCGGCCCGCCCTTTGCTCCCGGCCTGGTCTTTTCTCCCGGTTAAACCTCTGCCCCCGGCCCGCCCTTTGTTTCCGACCGGATCTTTTCTGCTGGCTAAACCTCTGCCCCCGGACTGCCCTTTGCTCCCGGCCTGATCCTTTCTTCCGGCCTGATGTTTTCTCCCCGCTAAATCTCTGCCCCCGGCCCGCCCTTTGCTCCCGGCCTGATCTTTTCTCCCGGCTAAACCTCTGCTCCCGATTTAACCTTTGCCCCCGGCCGGCCCTTTGCTCCCGGCCTGATCTTTTCTCCCGGCTAAACCTCTGCTCCCAGCCAAACCTCTGCCCCCGGCCTGCCATTTGCTCCTGGCCTGACCTTTTCTCCCGGCCTGACCTCTGCCCCCGGCCGGCCCTTTGCTCCCGGCCTGATGTTTTCTTCCGGGTAAACCTCTGCTCCCGGTGAAACCTCTGCCCCCGGCCCGTCCTTTCCTCCCAGCCTGACCTTTTCTCCCAGCCCCATATTTTCTCCTGGCCAAACCTCTGCCCCCGGCCCGCCCTTTGCTCCCGGCCTGATCTCTGCTCCCGGCTAAACCTCTGTTCCCGGTTAAACCTCTGCCCCCGGCCAGCCCTTTGCTCCCGGCTTGATCTTTTCTCCCGGCTAAACCTCTGCTCCCGGTTAAACGTCTGCCCCCGGCCCGCCATTTGCTCCCATCCCCATCTTTTCTCCCGGCTAAACCTCTGCTCCGGGCCTGACTTGTGCTTCCGACCTGATCTTTTTCTTCCGGATCAATCTTCTCTGCGGGCCTGACCTTTGCTCCCGGCCCCACCTTTTCTGCGGGCCTGCCCTTTGCTCCCGGCCTGATTTTTTCTCCCGGCCATACCTGTGCCTCCGGTTAAACCTCTGCCCCCGGCCCGCCCTTTTCTCCCGGCCTGATCTTTTCTCCTGGCCAAACCTCTGCTCCCGGTGAAACCTCTGCCCCCGGCCCGCCCTTTGCTCCCGGCCTGATCTTTTCTTCCTTCCTGATCTTTTCTCCCGGCCAAACCTCTGCTCGCGGCCCGCCCTTTGCTCCCGGCCTGATGTTTTCTTCCGGCCAAACCTCTGCCCCCGGCCCGCCGTTTGCTCCCGGCCTGATGTTTTCTCCCGGCCTGACCTCTGCCCCCGGCCCGCCCTTTGCTCCCGGCCTGATCTTTTCTCACGGCCAAATCTCTGCTCCCGGCCCGCCCTTTGCTCCCAGCCCCATCTTTTCTCCCGGCTAAACCTCTGCTCCGGGTTAAATCTCTGCCCCCGGTCCGCCCTTTGCTTCCGACCGGATCTTTTCTCCCCGCTAAACCTCTGCCCCAGGGCCCGCCCTTTGCTCCCGGCCTGATGTTTTCTCCCGGCCAAACCTGTGCCCCTGCCCCGCCCTTTGCTCCCGGCCTGATGTTTTTTTCCGGCCTGATCTTTTCTCCCGGCCAAACCTTTTCCTCCGGCCTGACCTTTTTCTTCCGGCCGGAACATTTAGGCGGGTCTGGGCTCTGCTCCCGGCGCGATCTTTGCCCCCGGCCCCATCTTTTCTCCCGGCTAAACCTCTGCTCCCGGTTAAATCTCTGCCCCCGGCCCGCCCTTTGATCCCGGCCTGATTTTTTCTCCCGGCTAAACCTCTGCTCCCGGTTAAACCTCTGCCCCCGGCCCGCCCTTTGCTCCCGGCCTGATCTTTTCTTCCAGCTAAACCTCTGGCCGAGGCCTTACCTGTGCTCCTACCTGACCTTTTTCATCTGGATTAACCTTTTCTGCGGGCCTGACCTTTGCTCCCGGCCCCACCTTTTCTGCGGGTCTCCCTTTGCTCCCAGCCTGATCTTTTTTCCCGGCTAAACCAATGCTCCCGGTTAAACCTCTGCCCCCGGCCCGCCCTTTACTCCCGGCCTGATCGTTTCTCCCGGCTAAACCTCTGCTCCCGGTTAAACCTCTGCCGCCGGCCCGCCCTGTGCTCCCGGCCTGATCTTTTTTCCCAGCTAAACCTCAGCTCCCGGTTAAACCTCTGCCCCCGGCCCACCCTTTGCTCCCGGCCTGATCTTTTCTCCCGGCTAAACGTCTGCTCCCGCTTAAACATCTGCCCCCGGCCCGCCCTTTGCTCCCGACCTGATCTTTTCTTCCGGCTACACCTCTGGCCGTGGCCTTACCTCTGCTCCAGACCTGACCTTTTTCTTCTGAATTAACCTTTTCTGCGGGCCTGACATTTGCTCCCGGCCCCACCTTTTCTGCGGGTCTCCCTTTGCTCCCGGCCTGATCTTTTCTCCCGGCCAAACCTTTTCCTCCGGCCTGACATTTTTCTTCCGGCCTGAACTTTTCGGCGGGTCTGGGCTCTGCTCCCGGCGCGATCTTTGCTCCCGGCCCCATCTTTTCTCCTGGCTAAACCTCTGCTCCCGGTTAAATCTCTGCCCCCGGCCCGCCCTTTGCTCCCGGCCTGATCTTTTCTCCCGGCTAAACCTCTCCTCCCGGCCTGCCCTTTGCTCCCGCCCTGACCTTTTCTCCCGGCTAAACCTCTGCTCCGGGTGAACCTCTGCCCCCGCCCCGCCCTTTGCTCCCGGCCTGATCTTTTCTCCCGGCTAAACCACTGCTCCCGAGTAAACCTCTGCCCCCGGCCCGCCCTTTGCTCCCGGCCTAATCTTTTCTCCCAGCTAAACCTCTGCTCCCGGTGAAACCTTTACGCCCAGCCCAACATTTGCTCACAGCCCCATCTTTTCTCCTGGCTAAACCTCTGCTCCTGGCCCGACCTGTGCTTCCGACCTGATCTTTTTCTTCCGGATTTACCTTTTCTGCGGGCCTGACCTTTGCTCCCGGCCCCACCTTTTCTACGGGTCTCCCTTTGCTCCCGGCCTGATCTTTTTTCCCTGCTAAACCTCTGCTCCCGGTTAAACCTCTGCCGCCGGCCCGCCCTTTGCTCCCGGCCTGATCTTTTCTCTCGGCTAAACCTCTGCTCCCGGTTAAACCTCTGCCCCCGGCCCGCCCTTTGCTCCCGGCCTGATCTTCTCTCCCGGCTAAACCTCTGCTCCCGGTTAAATATCTGCCCCCGGCCCGCCCTTTGCTCCCGGCCTGATCTGTTCTCCCGGCTAAACCTCTGCTCTCAGTTAAACCTCTGCTCCCGGCCCGCACTTTGCTCCCGCCCTGATCTTTTCTCCCGGCTAAAACTCTGCTCCCGTTTAAACCTCTGCCCCCGGCCGCACTTTGCTCCCGGCCTGAACTTTTCTCCCGGCTAAACTTCTGGTCCGGGTTAAACCTCTGCCCCCGGCCCGCCCTTTGCTCCCGGCCTGATCTTTTCTCCCGGCTTAACCTCTGCTCCCCGCCCAACCTCTGTTCCCGGTTAAACCTCTGCCCCCGGCCCGCCCTTTGCTCCCGGCCTGATCTTTTCTCCCGTCAAAACCTCTGCTCCCGGTTAAACCTCTGTCCCGGCCCGCCCTTTGCTCCCGGCCTGTTCTTTTCTCCCGGCTAAACCTCTGCTCCCGGTTAAACCTCTGCCCCCGGCCCGCCCTTTGCTCCCGGCCTGATCTTTTCTCCTGGCTAAACCTCTGCCCCCGGCCCAACATCTGCTCCCGGCCTGATCTTTTCTCCCGGCTAAACCTCTGCTCCCAGTTAACCCTCTGCTCCCGGCCCGCCCTTTGCTCCCGGCCTGATCTTTTCTTCCGGCTAAACCTCTGGCCGAGACCTTACCTCTGCTCCAGACCTGACCTTTTTCTTCTGGATTAACCTTTTCTGCGGGCCTGACCTTTGCTCCCAGCCCCACCTTTTCTGCGGGTCTCCCTTTGCTCCCGGCCTGATCTTTTCTCCCGGCTAAACCTCTCCTCCCGGCCTGCCCTTTGCTCCCGCCCTGATCTTTTCTCCCTGCTAAACCACTGCTCCCGGGTAAACCTCTTCCCCCGGCCCGCCCTTTGCTCCCAGCCTGATCTTTTCTCCCGGCTAAACCGCTGCTCCGGGTTAAACCTCTACTACCGGCCCGCCCTTTGCTCCCGGCCTGATCTCTTCTCCCGGCTAAACCTCTGCTCCCGGTTAAACCGCTGCCCCCGGCCTGCCCTTTGCTCCCAGCTTTATCTTTTCTTCCGGCTAAACCTCTACTACTGGTTAAACGTCTGCCCCCGGCCCGCCATTTGCTCCCAGCCCCATCTTTTCTCCCGGCTAAACCTCTGCTCCTGGCCTGACCTGTGCTTCCGACCTGATCTTTTTCTTCCCGATTAACCTTTTCTGCGGGCCTGACCTTTGCTGCCGGCTCCACCTTTTCTGTGGGTCCCCCTTTGCTCCCGGCCTGATCTTTTCTCCCGGCTAAACCTCTGCTCCCGGTTAAACCTCTGCCCCCGGCCCGCCCTTTGCTCCCGGCCTTATCTTTTCTCCCGGCTAAACCTCTGCCCCCGGCTCACCCTTTGCTCCTGGCCTGATCTTTTTTCCCGGCTAAACCTCTGCTCCCGCTTAAACCTCTGCCCCCGGCCCGCCCTTTGCTCCCGGCCTGATCTTTTCTTCCGGCTACACCTCTGGCCGTTGCCTTACCTCTGCTCCAGACCTGACCTTTTTCTTCTGGATTAACCTTTTCTGCGGGCCTGACCTTTGCTCCCGGCCCCACCTTTTCTGCGGATCTCCCTTTGCTCCTGGCCTGATCTTTTCTCCCGGCTAAACCTCTCCTCCCGGCCCGCCCTTTGCTCCCGGCCTGATCTTTTCTCCCGGCTAAACCTCTGCTCCCGGTGAAACCTCTGCCCCCGCCCCGCCCTTTCTTCCCGGCCTGATCTTTTCTCCCGGCTAAACCACTGCTCCCGGGTAAACCTCTGCCCCCGGCCCGCCCTTTGCTCCCGGCCTGATCTTTTCTCCCGGCTAAACCTCTGCTCCCGGTGAAACCTCTACCCCCGGCCTGCCATTTGCTCCCAGCCCCATCTTTTCTCCCGGCTAAACCTCTGCTCCTGGCCTGACCTGTGCTTCCGACATGATCTTTTTCTTCCGGATTAACCTTTTCTGCGGGCCTGACCTTTGCTCCCGGCCCCACCTTTTCTGCGGGTCTCCCTTTGCTCCCGGCCTGATCTTTTTTCCCTGCTAAACCTCTGCTCCCGATTAAACCTCTGCCGCCGGCCCGCCCTTTGCTCCCCGCCTGATCTTTTCTCCCGGCTAAACCTCTGCTCCCGGCCCAACCTCTGCTCCCGGTTAATCCTCTGCCCCCGGCCCGCCCTTTGCGCCCGGCCTGATTTTTTCTCCCGGCTAAACCTCTGCTCCCGGTTAAACCTCTGCTCCCGGCCCGCCCTTTGCTCCCGGCCTGATCTGTTCTACCAGCTAAACCTCTGCTCTCGGTTAAACCTCTGCTCCCGGCCCGCCCTTTGCTCCCGGCCTGATCTTTTCTCCTGGCTCAAACTCTGCTCCCGTATAAACCTCTGCCCCCGGCCGCACTTTGCTCCCCGTCTGACCTTTTCCCCCGGCTAAACCTCTGGTCCGGGTTAAACCTCTGCCCCCGCCCCGCCCTTTGCTCCCGGCCTGATCTTTTCTCCTGGCTAAACCACTGCTCCCGGTTAAACCTCTGCCCAAGGCCCGCCCTTTGCTCCCGGCCTGATCTTTTCTCCTGGCTAAACCTCTGCCCCCGGCCCAACATCTGCTCCCGGCCTGATCTTTTCTCCCGGCTAAACCTCTGCTCCCAGTTAACCCTCTGCTCCCGGCCCGCCCTTTGCTCCCGGCCTGATCTTTTCTTCCGGCTAAACCTCTGGCCGAGACCTTACCTCTGCTCCAGACCTGACCTTTTTCTTCTGGATTAACCTTTTCTGCGGGCCTGACCTTTGCTCCCAGCCCCACCTTTTCTGCGGGTCTCCCTTTGCTCCCGGCCAGATCTTTTCTCCCGGCTAAACCTCTCCTCCCGGCCTGCCCTTTGCTCCCGCCCTGATCTTTTCTCCCTGCTAAACCACTGCTCCCGGGTAAACCTCTTCCCCCGGCCCGCCCTTTGCTCCCAGCCTGATCTTTTCTCCCGGCTAAACCGCTGCTCCGGGTTAAACCTCTACTACCGGCCCGCCCTTTGCTCCCGGCCTGATCTCTTCTCCCGGCTAAACCTCTGCTCCTGGTTAAACCGCTGCCCCCGGCCTGCCCTTTGCTCCCGGCTTTATCTTTTCTTCCGGCTAAACCTCTACTACTGGTTAAACGTCTGCCCCCGGCCCGCCATTTGCTCCCAGCCCCATCTTTTCTCCCGGCTAAACCTCTGCTCCTGGCCTGACCTGTGCTTCCGACCTGATCTTTTTCTTCCCGATTAACCTTTTCTGCGGGCCTGACCTTTGCTCCCGGCTCCACCTTTTCTGTGGGTCCCCCTTTGCTCCCGGCCTGATCTTTTCTCCCGGCTAAACCTCTGCTCCCGGTTAAACCTCTGCCCCCGGCCCGCCCTTTGCTCCCGGCCTTATATTTTCTCCCGGCTAAACCTCTGCCCCCGGCTCACCCTTTGCTCCTGGCCTGATCTTTTTTCCCGGCTAAACCTCTGCTCCCGCTTAAACCTCTGCCCCCGGCCCGCCCTTTGCTCCCGGCCTGATCTTTTCTTCCGGCTACACCTCTGGCCGTTGCCTTACCTCTGCTCCAGACCTGACCTTTTTCTTCTGGATTAACCTTTTCTGCGGGCCTGACCTTTGCTCCCGGCCCCACCTTTTCTGCGGATCTCCCTTTGCTCCTGGCCTGATCTTTTCTCCCGGCTAAACCTCTCCTCCCGGCCCGCCCTTTGCTCCCGGCCTGATCTTTTCTCCCGGCTAAACCTCTGCTCCCGGTGAAACCTCTGCCCCCGCCCCGCCCTTTCTTCCCGGCCTGATCTTTTCTCCCGGCTAAACCACTGCTCCCGGGTAAACCTCTGCCCCCGGCCCGCCCTTTGCTCCCGGCCTGATCTTTTCTCCCGGCTAAACCTCTGCTCCCGGTGAAACCTCTACCCCCGGCCTGCCATTTGCTCCCAGCCCCATCTTTTCTCCCGGCTAAACCTCTGCTCCTGGCCTGACCTGTGCTTCCGACCTGATCTTTTTCTTCCGGATTAACCTTTTCTGCGGGCCTGACCTTTGCTCCCGGCCCCACCTTTTCTGCGGGTCTCCCTTTGCTCCCGGCCTGATCTTTTTTCCCTGCTAAACCTCTGCTCCCGATTAAACCTCTGCCGCCGGCCCGCCCTTTGCTCCCCGCCTGATCTTTTCTCCCGGCTAAACCTCTGCTCCCGGCCCAACCTCTGCTCCCGGTTAATCCTCTGCCCCCGGCCCGCCCTTTGCGCCCGGCCTGATTTTTTCTCCCGGCTAAACCTCTGCTCCCGGTTAAACCTCTGCTCCCGGCCCGCCCTTTGCTCCCGGCCTGATCTGTTCTACCAGCTAAACCTCTGCTCTCGGTTAAACCTCTGCTCCCGGTTAAACCTCTGCCGCCGGCCCGCCCTTTGCTCCCGGCCTGATCTTTTCTCCTGGCTCAAACTCTGCTCCCGTTTAAACCTCTGCCCCCGGCCCGCCCTTTGCTCCCGGCCCCATCTTTTCTCCCTGCCTGATGTTTTCTCCCGGCCTGAACTCTGCCCCCGGTCCGCCCTTTGCTTCCGACCGGATCTTTTCTCCCGGCTAAACCTGTGCCCCGGGCCCGCCCTTTGCTCCCGGCCTGATCTTTTCTCCCAGCTAAACCTCTGCCGCCGGCCCGCCCTTTGCTTCCGGCCTGATGTTTTCTCCCGGCTAAATATCTGGTCCCAGTTAAACCTTTGGCCGCGGCCCGCCATTTGCTCCCGGCCCCATCTTTTCTCCCGGCTAAACCTCTGCTCCCGCTTAAACCTCTGCCCCCGGCCCGATCTTTTCTCCCGTCCAAACCTCTGCTCCCGGTTAAACCTCTGCTCCCGGCCCGCCCTTTGCTCCCGGCCTGATCTTTTCTCCCGGCTAAACCTCTGCTCCCGGCCCATCCTCTGCTCCCGGTTAAACCTCTGCTCCCGGCCCGCCCTTTGCTCCCGGCCTGATCTTTTCTCCTGGCTAAACCACTGCTCCCGGTTAAACCTCTGCCCCCGGCCCGCCCTTTGCTCCCGGCCTGATCTTTTCTCCCGGCTAAACCTCTGCTCCCGGTTAAACCTCTGCCCCCGCCCCGCCCTTTGCTCCCGGCCTGATCTTTTCTCCCGGCTAAACCTCTGCTCCCGGCCCATCCTCTGCTCCCGGTTAAACCTCTGCTCCCGGCCCGCCCTTTGCTCCCGGCCTGATCTTTTCTCCTGGCTAAACCACTGCTCCCGGTTAAACCTCTGCCTCCGGCCCGCCCTTTGCTCCCGGCCTGATCTTTTCTCCTGGCTAAACCACTGCTCCCGGTTAAACCTCTGCCCCCGGCCCGCCCTTTGCTCCCGGCCTGATCTTTTCTCCCGGCTAAACCTCTGCTCCCGGCCAAACCTCTGCCCCCGACCCACCCTTTGCTCCCGGCCTGATGTTTTCTTCCGGGTAAACCTCTGCTCCCTGTGAAACCTCTGCCCCCGGCCCGCCCTTTCCTCCCGGCCTGACCTTTTCTCCCAGCCCCATATTTTCTCCTGGCCAAACCTCTGCCCCCGGCCGGCCCTTTGCTCCCGGCCTGACCTTTTCCCCCGGCTAAACCTCTGCTCCCGGTTAAACCTGTGCTCCCGGCCCGCCCTTTGCTCCCGGCCTGATCTTTTCTCCCGGCTAAACCTCTGCTCCCAGTTAAACCTCTGTCCCGGCCCGCCCTTTGCTCCCGGCCTGTTCTTTTCTCCCGGCTAAACCTCTGCTCCCGGTTAACCCTCTGCCCCTGGCCCGCCGTTTGCTCCAGGCCTGATCTTTTCTCCCAGCTAAACCTCTGCTCCCGGTTAAACCTCTGCTCCCGGCCCGCCCTTTGCTCCCGGCCTGATCTTTTCTTCCGGCTAAACCTCTGGCTGAGGCCTTACCTGTGCTCCAGACCTGACCTTTTTCTTCTGGACTAACCTTTTCTGCGGGCCTGACCTTTGCTCCCGGCCCCACCTTTTCTGCGGGTCTCCCTTTGCTCCCGGCCTGATCTTTTCTCCCGGCTAAACCTCTGCTCCCTGTTAAACCTCTGCCGCCGGACCGCCCTTTGCTCCCGGCCTGATCTTTTTTCCCGGCTAAACCTCAGATCCCGGTAAAACCTCTGCCCCCGGCCCGCCCTTTGCTCCCGGCCTTATCTTTCCTCCCGGCTAAACCTCTGCCCCCGGCCCACCCTTTGCTCCCGGCCTGATCTTTTCTCCCGGCTAAACCTCTGCTCCCGGTTAAACCTCTCCCCCGGCCCGCCCTTTGCTCCCGGCTTGATCTTTCCTCCCGGCTAAACCTCTGCTCCCGGTTAAACCTCTGCCCCCGGCCCGCCATTGGCTCCCAGCCCCATCTTTTCTCCTGGCTAAATCTCTGGTCCTGGCCTGACCTGTGCTTCCGACCTGATCTTTTTCTTCCGGATTAACCTTTTCTGCGGGCCTGACCTTTGCTCCCGGCCCCACCTTTTCTGCGGGTGTCCCTTTGCTCCCGGCCTGATCTTTTTTCCCGGCTAAACCTCTGCTCCCGGTTAAACCTCTGCCGCCGGCCCGCCCTTTGCTCCCGGCCTGCTCTTTTCTCCCGGCTAAACCTCTGCTCCCGGCCCAACATCTGCTCCCGGTTAAACCTCTGCCCCCGGCCCGCCCTTTGCTACCGGCCTGATCTGTTCTCCCGGCTAAACCTCTGCTCTCAGTTAAACCTCTGCTCCCGGCTCGCCCTTTGCTTCCGGCCTGATCTTTTCTCCCGGCTAAAACTCTGCTCCCCTTTAAACCTCTGCCCCCGGCCCGCCCTTTGCTCCCGGCCTGATCTTTTCTCCCGGCTAAACCTCTGGCCCGGGTTAAACCTCTGCCCCCGCCCCGCCCTTTGCTCCCGGCCTGATCTTTTCTCCCGGCTAAACCATTGCTCCCGATTAAACCTCTGCCCAAGGGCCGCCCTTTGCTCCCGGCCTGATCTTTTCTCCCGGCTAAACCCCTGCTCCCGGTTAAACCTCTGCCCCCGGCCCGCCCTTTGCACCCGGCCTGATATTTTCTCCCGGCTAAACCTCTGCTCCCGGTTAAACCTCTGCTCCCGGCCCGCCCTTTGCTCCCGGCCTGATCTTTTCTCCCGGCTTAACCTCTGCTCCCGGCCCAACCTCTGTTCCCGGTTAAACCTCTGCCCCCGGCCCGCCCTTTGCTCCCGGCCTGATCTTTTCTACCGGCTAAACCTCTGCTCCCGGTTAAACCTCTGCCCCCGGCCCGCCCTTTGCTCCCGGCCTGATCTTTTCTCCCGGCTAAAACTCTGCTCCCGGTTAAACCTGTGCTCCCGGCCTGCCCTTTGCTGCCGGCCTGATATTTTCTTTCGGCTAAACCTCTGCTCCCAGTTAAACCTCTGTCCCGGCCCGCCCTTTGCTCCCGGCCTGTTCTTTTCTCCCGTCTAAAACTCTGCTCCCGTTTAAACCTCTGCCCCCGCCCCGCCCTTTTCTCCCGGCCTGATCTTTTCTCCTGCCTAAACCACTGCTCCCGGTTAAACCTCTGCCCAAGGCCCGCCCTTTGCTCCCGGCCTTATCTTTTCTCCCGGTCAAACCTCTGCTCCCGGCCCGCCCTTTGCTCCCGGCCTGATCTCTTCTCCCGGATAAACCTCTGCTCTCGGTTAAACCTCTGCTCCCGGCCCGCCCTTTGCTCCCGGCCTGATCTTTTCTCCCGGCTTAAACTCTGCTCCCATTTAAACCTCTGCCCCCGGCCCCCCCTTTGCTCCCGGCCTGATATTTTCTCCCGGCTAAACCTCCGCTCCGGGTTAAACCTCTGCCCCCGCCCCGCCCTTTGCTCCCGGCCTGATCTTTTCTCCCGGCTAAACCACTGCTCCCGGTTAAACCTCTGCCCAAGGCCCGCCCTTTGCTCCCGGCCTGATCTTTCCTCCCGGCTAAACCTCTGCTCCCGGTTAAACCTCTGCCCCCGGCCCGCCCTTTGCTCCCGGCTTGATCTTTCCTCCCGGCTAAACCTCTGCTCCCAGTTAAACCTCTGCCCCCGGCCCGCCATTTGCTCCCAGCCCCATCTTTTCTCCCGGCTAAACCTCTGCTCCTGGCCTGACCTGTGCTTCCGACCTGATCTTTTTCTTCCGGATTAACCTTTTCTGCGGGCCTGAGCTTTGCTCCCGGCCCCACCTTTTTTGCGGGTCTCCCTTTGCTCCCGGCCTGATCTTTTTTCCCAGCTAAACCTCTGCTCCCGGTTAAACCTCTGCCGCCGGCCCGCCCTTTGCTCCCGGCCTCATCTTTTCTCCCGGCTAAACCTCTACTCCAGGCCCAACCTCTGCTCAAGGTTAAACCTCTGCCCCCGGCCCGCCCTTTGCTCCCGGCCTGATTTTTTCTCCCGGCTAAACCTCTGCTCCCGGTTAAACCTCTGCCCCCGGCCCGCCCTTTGCTCCCGGCCTGATCTTCTCTCCCGGCTAAACCTCTGCTCCCGGTTAAACGTCTGCCCCCGTGCCCACCCTTTGATCCCGGCCTGATATTTTCTCCCGGCTAAACCATTGTTTCCGGTTAAACCTCTGCCCCTGGCCCACCCTTTGCTCCTGGCCTGATCTTTTCTCCCGGCTAAACATCTGCTCCCGGTTAAACCTCTGCCCCCGGCCCGCCCTTTGCTCCCGGCCTGATCTTTTCTCCCGCCTAAACCTCTGCTCCCGGTTAAACCTCTGCCGCCGGCCCGCCCTTTGCTCCCGGCCTGATCTTTTCTCCCGGCTAAACCTCTGCTCCCGGTTAAACCTCTGTCCCGGCCCGCCCTTTGCTCCCGGCCTGTTCTTTTCTCCCGGCTAAAACTCTGCTCCCGGTTAAATCTCTGCTCCCGGCCTGATCTTTTCTCCCGGCTAAACCTCTGCTCCCGGTTAAACCTCTGCCCCCGGCCCGCCCTTTGCTCCCGGCCTGATCTTTTCTCCCGGCTAAACCTCTGCTCCCGGCCCGCCCTTTGCTCCCGGCCTGATCTTTTCTCCCGGCTAAACCTCTGCTCCCGGTTAAACCTCTGTCCCCGGCCCGCCCTTTGCTCCTGGCGTGATCTTTTCTCCCGGCTAAACCTCTGGTCCGGGTTAAACCTTTGCCCCCGCCTCGCCCTTTTCTCCCGGCCTGATATTTTCTCCCGCCTAAACCACTGCTCCCGGTTAAACCTCTGCCCAAGGCCCGCCCTTTGCTCCCGGCCTGATCTTTTCTCCCGGCTAAACCTCTGCTCCCGGCCCTCCTTTGCTCCGGGCCTGATCTCTTCTACCGGCTAAACCTGTGCTCCCGGTTAAACCTCTGCCCCCGGCCCGCCCTTTGCTCCCGGCCTGATCTTTTCTCCCGGCTAAACCTCTGCTCCCGGTTAAACCTCTGTCCCGGCCCGCCCTTTGCTCCCGGCCTGTTCTTTTCTCCCGGCTAAAACTCTGCTCCCGGTTAAATCTCTGCTCCCGGCCTGATCTTTTCTCCCGGCTAAACCTCTGCTCCCGGTTAAACCTCTGCCCCTGGCCCACCCTTTGCTCCCGGCCTGATCTTTTCTCCCGACTAAACATCTGCTCCCGGTTAAACCTCTGCCCCCGGCCCGCCCTTTGCTCCCGGCCTGATCTTTTCTCCCGCCTAAACCTCTGCTCCCGGTTAAACCTCTGCCGCCGGCCCGCCCTTTGCTCCCGGCCTGATCTTTTCTCCCGGCTAAACCTCTGCTCCCGGTTAAACCTCTGTCCCGGCCCGCCCTTTGCTCCCGGCCTGTTCTTTTCTCCCGGCTAAAACTCTGCTCCCGGTTAAATCTCTGCTCCCGGCCTGATCTTTTCTCCCGGCTAAACCTCTGCTCCCGGTTAAACCTCTGCCCCCGGCCCGCCCTTTGCTCCCGGCCTGATCTTTTCTCCCGTCTAAACCTCTGCTCCCGGCCCGCCCTTTGCTCCCGGCCTGATCTTTTCTCCCGGCTAAACCTCTGCTCCCGGTTAAACCTCTGTCCCCGGCCCGCCCTTTGCTCCTGGCGTGATCTTTTCTCCCGGCTAAACCTCTGGTCCGGGTTAAACCTTTGCCCCCGCCTCGCCCTTTTCTCCCGGCCTGATATTTTCTCCCGCCTAAACCACTGCTCCCGGTTAAACCTCTGCCAAGGCCCGCCCTTTGCTCCCGGCCTGATCTTTTCTCCCGGCTAAACCTCTGCTCCCGGCCCTCCTTTGCTCCGGGCCTGATCTCTTCTACCGGCTAAACCTGTGCTCCCGGTTAAACCTCTGCCCCCGGCCCGCCCTTTGCTCCCGGCCTGATCTTTTCTCCCGGCTAAATCTCTGCTCCCGGCCTGACCTGTGCTCCAGACCTGACATTTTTCTTCTGTATTAACCTTTTCTGCGGGCCTGACCTTTGCTCCCGGCCCCACCTTTCTGCGGGTCTCCCTTTGCTCCCTGCCTGATCTTTTTTCCCGGCTAAACCAATGCTCCCGGTTAAACCTCTGCCGCCGGCCTGCCCGTTGCTCCCTGCCTGATCTTTTCTCCCGGCTAAACCTCTGCTCCCAGTTAAACCTCTTCCCCCGGCACTCCCTTTGCTCCCGGCCTGATCATTTCTCCCGGCTAAACCTCTACTCCTGGTTAAACCTCTGCCCCCGGCCTGCCCTTTGCTCCCGGCCTGATCATTTCTCCCGGCTAAACCTCGGCTCCTGGTTAAACCTTTGCCGCCGTCCTGCCCTTTGCTCCCGGCCTGC